>NC_054546.1:23385054-23685054 GCF_017654505.1 Polyodon spathula
ATTGAACAAGTTGTGCTAACTGGGAGCAGCTACATCCTATAAAAGGAGAGCACAGGTCTCCATTAGAGGAGAGGAGTTTGGTGTGTGAACCTGTGTTGTGGTATGGCTGTGTTTCTGCATATTGTCTTTCTGCATATTAAAATTTCAGTGAAGGCTCTGCCCAGCCTAAGTTCTTATAAGTAGGGAAGAAGAATGTCCAGCCTAAGTTTTGTGTTTTGCTTAAATCTTTATTTTGGCCATTGTGCCTTTTTATTTGTACTTTGGTGTAATTTTGTTTATTAAAAATGTGAGTTTGCACTTTGTACTAAAGTTTCGTGGCTTCTGAGTCTCTGTCTCGCTGCTACCCTGCCACATATGGTGACCTGTGTGGGATAAACAATGCCTTCAAAACTCAGGTCAGAGATGGTACTGCAGGTAATTATTTTATTTATTATTTTTTAAGAAAAAATTGTTGGAGGCTTTTTTGTGTGTGGAAAATGTGAAGGAAAAGGAGACAGAGAGAGAGAAAAATAGAAAGCAGTTGGTGCCATGGTGGACTGCCTGAGCTCAGTGGGCTGGAGTGCATATAGAATTTTTACCATCTGCCAGTCCACAAGCAGGCCAAGTTCAGGCAAGCACAAACCTGAGGCTTGATTGCAAGCCTGGAAGCTTGGGAAGACTGGCTGTCCCACCACCGTGACCTGTTCCCAGTGCCTACTCCATGGTTGTACTTTGAATATTGTGGGGATTCCAGCCACCACTGGAATGACTGCCCAGAGAAAAGTCCAGCTGAATGGGATGGACTCTGTGAACACTTTGGACATGGGTGGTGAGAATGTCCAAGTCAAGCAGAGGGAAGGTGGAGCTCCTGATACAGGAAGTTCTGTCCCTAATGGCCTTGAAGGAGGAGTCTCCAGTGACTGAGGGAGAGCTGCACCCGTCTCCAGTGATCGAGGGAAAGCCGTTCCTGTCTCCACCCCTAGAATGAGACTACCTGCCACTCCCACTTCCACCACTAGAGTGAGACTACCTGCCACTCCCACCTCCACCACTAGAGTGAGACCACCTGCCACTCCTTCTCTCCTGCTCTATGAAGCTATCACTTTTCTACTCCTGCACTCCTTTCTTCATCCTCACTGTTCGTCCCCTGCCCTGTGAAGCTCTCACTTTTCTACTCCTGCACTCACTTCTTCACCCTCACTGTTCCTCCCCTGCCCTGTGAAGCTCTCACTTTTCTACTCCTGCACTCCTTTCTTCACCCTCACTGTTCCTCCCCTGCCCTGTGAAGCTCTCACTTTTCTACTCCTGCACTCTCTTCTTCACCCACACTGTTCCCATCTGCCCTATGAAGCTCTCACTTTTCTACTCCTGCACTCCCATCTTCACCCTCACTGTTCCCATCTGCCCTGTGAAGCTCTCAGTTTTCTACTCCTGCACTCTCTTCTTCACCCTCACTGTTCCCAACTGCCTGTGAAGCTCTCACTTTTCTACTCCTGCACTCTCTTCTTCACCCTCACTGTTCCTCCTCTGCCCTGTGAAGCTCTCACTTTTCTATTCCTGCACTCTCTTCTTCACCCTCACTGTTCCTCCCCAGCCCTGTGAAGCTCTCACTTTCCTTTTCTCCTTCACCTTCTGTCTCCTTTTGACTCTTCACATCTTGTATATCCCCATCCTCTTTAGTTTCTGTTTTTTCTTCCAGGCTGGTATTTGTTTCTTTAGTAATTATTGGAAAAAATAAGAGAAAATATTCCGTAACATTTAAAAGTGGTTTAAGATAAAATGTTGAAATGTCCAACTGCAATAATCACTCACAAGATTAATTGTGGGAATGAATTATGCCAATTATTAACACAATTGCACTATGGAGTAGTTTAGAAAAAAATACAATTACATTAAATTGATTTGCCAAATTATGGATCCCTTTAGGAAAGGAAATGTTTGTTAAATCTCCCATGTTACATTGACTTATATTTTAAAATAACTAGCCATTCTATACAGCTGTGGCCCAAAGTATTGCATTACCTAGCATTTTAGGATTAGAATTGGATTGAGGATTGAGAAATAATAATAATAATAATAATAATAATAATAATAATAATAATAATAATAATAATAATAATAATAATAAACTATATATAATTCGGATATTTTATTTAACATATTGTAATCAAATACACTACAAAAGTATATTGCAAAGGTCTACCAGAAGCCATAATAGTTTTACATTATTTCATGTTATATTTTGAAATGTCAAATGTTTTAAATTTTTGTCAGTTTCGTTAAGTATGGAAAACTTCAAACAGGTATGTAATTCAATAAGTTAACATAACATAATTCAGTAGGTTTAATTAGTTAATTCTATAGGGTGATGCAAAACCTTTGGCCATAGCAGTGCATTTGATAATATGTAATACCGTTTTCCTTCGCATATCAGCTTATGCCTCAACTTCTTTCTGATCTCTTCTCTTTTTCGAATACACATCAGACAGATCAATCCATACTATTTATCTTGCAAATACTTTTGAGCAGTCCTGTACAAATGGGAAAGTGAGTTTACAATGCAGTAGTCACTCTAAACATTACAGTAGGTGAAGCTAACTTAAGTGAATCTCCAGGCCCAACATTGTTGTAAAGTGTAGGATATTGCTACAGCCATTGACATGTTGAAATTCTATCATGTCTTGCTTTGGAAGTACATCCATCTGGAAAAATTACTTGACTGTAAATCACAATTTCTGAGGAAAAACAGACCTCCAGCCTCTATGTATTGTGTCTTTTGTATATGCAGGGAGTGAATTTACTGCAGTCACATAAAGAGCTGACCTCTCACTGTACAGCTGTTATTTAGATATTAAACTGACATCTCTAAAAACTCAAAGTGATTCTTTGAATTCTTGAACCTGCATTTGTTTGGTCATGCTTTATTTTAACAAACTCCTTTTGTTTATTATCTTAACATTAACAAATGGGTTTCATTTTGTATTCATGTTATTCTATAGTAGTATAGTAGTAGGGAAAAAGTGAGAAATGGTTGCCATAACAGCATCATCAACAGGGTATGCGTTTACTTCAGTTGAATTGACAATACAGCACCAACCAATCGAGAGCCTAGTATCAGTATCTGTCAGGTTTGCTTTCTTGTCCGACTGAATTGTTACTATAATAATGATCATGTCCTTGGTAATCCTGTCACTGAAACAGGTTCCAGCTGGATCAGTGTTACTGTAATAATAATCAAGTCCATGGTAATCCTGTCGTTGAAACAGTGTTCGGATGGGTAGTTTTACTGTAATAATAATCAAGTCCATGGTAATCCTGTCATTGAAACAGTGTTCAGATGGGTAGTGTTACTGTAATAATAATCAAGTCCATGGTAATCCTGTCATTGAAACAGGGTTCAGATGGGTAGTGTTACTTTAATAATAATCGAGTCCATGGTAATCCTGTCATTACTGAATATATATATATATATATATATATATATATATATATATATATATATATATATATAGTAATGCAAATTATGAATCCACTCTCTGCCAAAACACAGGATTTCAAAATGGTCCAACACAACTTATTTTGCCACGAGTGTCCTCTTGTGCACAGCAGACTAGCAACTGACACAAACTCTAAAGTCAAGGATAACGGGATTAACTATGTATTGCATGTGTGTTTTTTTTTTAATTAAAACATAATTTATAATAAGTGTTTAGATAAGTGTTTATCTAATGCTTAGACGGAGACCTGGAGAGGCCTACAAGCCACAGTGTCTCGCACCCACTGTGAAATGTGGTGGAGGATCGGTGATGATCTGGGGGTGCTTCAGCAAGGCTAGAATCGGGCAGATTTGTCTTTGTGAAGGACACATGAATCAAGTCAAGTACAAGGTTGTCCTGGAAGAAAACTTGCTTCCTTCTGCTCTGACAATGTTCCCCAACTCTGAGGATTGTTTTTTCCAGCAGGACAATGCTCCATGCCACACAGCCAGGTCAATCAAGGTGTGGATGGAGGACCACCAGATCAAGACCCTGTCATGGCCAGCCCAATTTCTAGACCTGAACCTCATTGAAAACCTCTGGAATGTGATCAAGAGGAAGATGGATGGTCACAAGCCATCAAACAAAGCCAAGTTGCTTGAATTTTTGCGCCAGGAGTGGCATATCGTCACCCAACATCAATGTGAAAGACTGGTGGAGAGCATGCCAAGACGCATGAAAGCTGTGATTGAAAATCAGGGTTATTCCACCAAATATTGATTTCTGAACTCTTCCTAAGTTAAAATATTGTAATGTGTTGTTTAAAAATGAATATTAACTTATTTTCTTTGCATTATTCAAGGTCTGACAACACTGCATCTTTTTTGTTATTTTGACCAGTTGTCATTTTCTGCAAATAAATGCTCTAAATGACAATATTTTTATTTATAATTTGGGAGAAATGTTGTCAGTAGTTTATAGAATAAAACAAAAATGTTCATTTTACCCAAACACATACCTATAAATAGTAAAACCAGAGAAACTGATAATTTTGCAGTGGTCTCTTAATTTTTTCCAGAGCTGTATATATATATATATATATATATATATATATATATATATATATATATATATATATATAAAATCTCCAAAGTAAAAATAAATGCAGAAGAACTTTCGACAGCAACTCCTGTCTCATGAATCCACAGTTTGAGCTCTGATGAAGACCTGTTGGTCGAAACGCGTTAGTAGTATTTTAAAATATGCATTTATAATAAAATAAAAAATTAATAGTAACGCTATTGACTGTGGATTCATGAGATGGGAGTTGCTGTCAAAAGTTCTCCTGCATTTGTTTTTGCTTTGGAGAAGATTTATATGTACACATATCAAGGCGAGTCACCCCGTGTTTGAAAATATTTCGGATTCTCATGAAGCGTCGGCATCTACGTTCATTACAGTTCAGTATATACACTGAGTGTACACAAGTTGCACCCCCTTTTGCCCTCAGAACAGCCACAATTCATCGGAGCATGGACTCTACAAGGTGTTGAAAGCGTTCCACAGGGATGCTAGCCCATGTTGACTCCAATGCTTCCCACAGTTGTGTCAAGCTGGCTGGTAGTGGATCTCTACTCTGAAACCTTGTTCCATCTCATCCCACATATGTTCAATTGGATTGAGATCTGGTGACTGGGCAGACGACTACAGTAAGCTGAATTCACTGTCATGTTCGTGGAATCGTTCCTGGACAATCCTAGCCTTGTGGCATGGGGCATTATCCTGATGAAAAAATCCATTAGCAGATGGATACACTGCTGCCATGGAGGGATGCACCTGATTGGCAATGATGTTCAGAGATCCTGTTGCATTCAGACGTTGCTCCCCCTTTATCAAGGGGCTCAATGTGTGCCATGAAAACACACCCCACATCATCACACCACCACCACCAGCCTGCAATGTTGACACGCAGCATGATGGATGTATGTATTCATGTTGTTTTCTCCATACCTTAGTCCTCCCATTAGCATGAAAGAGCCGGAACCTGGATTCATCAGACCAGGCAATGTTTTTCCAATCCTCCAGTGTCCAGTGTTTTTGTTCCTTAGCCCACTGCAACCGCATTTTCTTGTGTTGCTGAAAGAAGTGGAACTCTGTTAGGTCGTCGGCTGCCATACCTCATTCGTGTCAAGGTACGACAAGTTGTGCATTCTTTTATGGGTCTTTCGGCACCAATGTTGTACTGGATTGTCAGTTGACTAATTGTAGCCTGTTGCTCTGCACAATTTTTGTCGGCCTCCTTTGACCTCTTTCATCAATGAGCTTTTTTCAACCACTGGCCTGCCATTGGCTGGATGTCCTTTGGGTCGTGGACCATCCTTGGTACACACTGGAAACTGCTGAGCATGAAAAACACAGCAGCATTGCAGTTCTTGACATACTCAAACTGGCGTGTCTGGCACCTACTCCCATACCCCGTTCAAAGGCACTTAAATCTTTTGTCTTGCCCATTTACCCTCTGAATGGCACACATACACAATCCATATTTCAATTGTGCCAAGGCTTAAAAATCCTTCTTTAACCTGTCTCCCCTTCATCTACACTGATTGAAGTGGATTTAACAGGTTACATCAATAAGGGATCATAGCTTTCACCTGGATTCTCCTTGTCAGTCTATTTCATGGAAAGAGCAGGTGTTCCTAATGTTTTGTACACTCAGAGTGTGTGTGTGTGTGTGTGTGTGTTTATATATATATATATATATATATATATATATATATATATATATATATATTTGACGTAGGTACAAAACTACAATGTTATGAATGGTTAAAAAGGTACATATGCATGTCAGTGCTAAAGGGTAGTATACTAACACATTTTAATGCTGAAAAAACACTTTATTCTCTTTGTTATAGGGCTTTTATGAACTTAGCCCAATGTAAGGCACTTGTAAAGCATTAGATCTCTTTATAAAAGGCCATATCCATGTCCTTTGCATTTCTTGGCCATGGTTTTGACTTCAATGAGTGCATCAGTTTCCAGTAACACCCACAGCAAGAAGAGACATATAGTGTCCTGAAGGAACACACTGTCCTTGGTGTATGATTATGGAGCATAACTGGTAATTCCTGTTGTCCACAGTAATTTAGCTCTTCTGCACAGCAGTAAACTTGACATTGTGTCACTTTGTAATGGTCTTGTCTGGTTTCATTTCCCAAAGCATAATTTGGACTGCAATCATTCTTCCTGCTGACTGAATAAGTTCACGTTTCATGCTTGGAGAAGTTTTGCATCTCCTACATTTGCTATCAAGAATCGTTGCCCATTTGTCATATCTATGAATGAGTTCTTCCAAACACATGGAATCTGTACCAGCAGGTACATGTAGAGGGTAAACATGAAACACCTCTCTGTTTGATGAGCAGTAGTTACATCTAGTACATAGAATGTCATGATTCATTGTGACTGAAACCATGCGAGATACTTCAGGACAAATTTCACACAATTTGGGGAGAAATTCTGCAACATTTTGCTGCTCACAGTTATTGAAGGGTTCTCCTAAGAAGTGACAAATATCCACAGTAGTTATGTGGATGGCAAGTGATAGCCTCTTGTTGATTGTGTTTTAATGAATCCTTCAGAGGTTGCAAGTGAAGAAGGTACTGCAATGTTGCATTTGCATAGCATGAGGTGCAATTCGGATTGCTCAAGCCTTTGAATGGATGTGTAACTGCAAGTGTTCTCTTAGAACATGGAGGCATTTGCTGTTCCTGAACATTAGTTATGGCTCAGTGAATGAAATGCACTCAATCTTTTACCTTGTGTCCCTTGAGTGTGTTGGTCTCTGTGGCAAAGTGTTCCGCCCCTGGGATATTTATTTGTGTTTTATGTTGTATGTAGTGTGTTAATGTTGGTATGTATAGTCATTGGTACACAGGATATAAATGGGTCTGTGTAACACAATATTTGTATTTAGGCACGAGGATTGCACAGCACTTCACGTGCAGGTAAAATGTAATATGTGAGCATGAGTGAAAACATGCATAAAAGCTGCATGTTTTCACTCACTTGGGGTTGGGAGTTCAGGGAGAAAGAATGGGAGAGAGACAGAGAGAAAACAAAAAATAATTAATTGTTACGTATTGCTGGAGGACCAGCATGGTACCTGTTTCCTTACTGTTCGTCTGTTTTTTTTTTTGTTTGTCTGTTTATTTTGGCATCAAGTGCTGTGTCCTGTTTATGTACAACTGTTTTATTTTCAGATAATAAACCACACAGCAACGCATTCATTCCTCATTTCATCTCGCAGTACTGGGTTTTTCTTCTGGTCTGATGTCACCACACATGCCGTCATGTCACACGTGGTGTTAGAGTGGGACAACAGCGCCTCCAAGAGTCAGACCAGAAATTCTGCAGGTGATTTTTTTTTAAGGATTTTTTTTTTGTTATTGGGATGGGAGGAAGAAAGGTAGCTGTAGTGTAATCGCCAGGAGGAATGGAAGGAAGGAGGGGCTCCATGGTGTGTCTCCTGCATGGAGTATGGGCACATCCAAGATGTATGCCCCTATAAGGACCCTCTCTTTTTGAAAGCCATCGATCAGGAAGAGGTGGATGATGCGGAGGAGTGGCTTTGCCTGAACTGCCCGAGACCAGCCCACAGAAAAAAGGGGAAGAAGCCAGTGCCAGCTCCACAGCCCAAGAGGGAGGAGGCCAAACATCCACAGCCCAAGTGGGAGGAGTCTGTGCGTCCACAGCCCAAAAGGGATGAGGACTGTTTGCCGCTCCCACCTCCACCAGCAGAGGAAGAAAGCCTGATGTCCCTATCTCCACCAGCAGAGGAAGAATGCCTGCTGTCCCCATCTCCACCAGCAGAGGAAGAATGCCTGCTGGTTTCGTCTCCAGAGTCAGAGGGAGAGGTCCCACTACAGTCTCCAGAGAGAGAAGGAGAAGATCGCACCTGTCCCCTGTAAGTGAGGGAGAGCCGCATCAATCCCCTACGAGTGAGGAAGAGCTGCACCAGTCCCCTGCAACAGGGGGAGACTACACTGTGCTCCCACCTCCGGCACCAGGAGACTACAGGCTGCTCCCACATGCCTTCACATTATCGCTCTGGGATGCCTGCATGACACTGCCCACAGATGCCTTTGCTTCATCGTTCGGGGATGCCTGTCTCGCTTCTCCCAAGGATGCCTACCTCGCTTCGCCCAAGGATGCCTGCCTCACATCGCCTAGGTTTGCCTGCTGCTCCTCATCGCCTGGGAGAAAGAATGGGAGAGAGATGGAGAGAAAACAAAATTATTAATTGTTACATCATGCTGGAGGACCAGCATGGTACCTGTTTTGTTAAGTGTTTGTCCCTGAGTGTTAGTGTCTGTTCGTTTTGTTTGTCTGTTTATTCTGGCGTCAAGTGTCATGTCCTGTTTATGTACAACTGTTTTATTTTCAAATAATAAACGAAACGGTAGCGCATTCATTCATCATTTCATCTTGCAGTACTGGGTGTTTCTTCTGGTCTGACATCATCACACACCCCGTCCTGTCAGTCTTATCAAGCTTATCAATTTAAGACAATAAATCCCTCTGAGCCTATTGTACTCTGCAACTGCAGTTTGAGAAGCCTTAATGCGGGTGGGGTCAAAACATTGATAAGGTGGACACTGCTTAAGGATGTAACTCTGGAAAGTGCAAAGAAACTTTGTCCATTTTTTCTCCAGCAAAAGACGAGAAAACCTTCCAATGACCGATAGGAGCCAAATGAAGCCAAAAAAAAGGTGCGTATCTGATAGCCCCATGCACCACAGAGATAACAGACATAAAAAAGGAGATAGCTGCTTCTACATCCAGCGCTCAAAGAATATCACAGACATTTGCAGAGCGTTTTGAGATGTTATAATAATAGAATAATGACTTGGATCGCATTATTGGGGAGTTTGGTGATAAATCAAGTGATCAGGAGAGGATTTATCAGTATTCATGTCTATAAAGAGGTATGTGAAAAATACAGCAAACAAGGGGTGGGGCTTGGGTGAGATACAGTATTGAATGTACTTTTATGATTCAATGCCTTTTAAACCAGTTTTACTTTGGAAAAAAAAACATATTTTAAACAGAGTGTGCAAAATAAACATTGCTTGTGAAAATATATTGGACCTGACGCACCTGACAAGCACTGAATAAATGGACCGCTAAGGGTTTATTCTTTTCTGGGAAATCCAAAGCTATCACCACCTTGTTTTTTGATTTTCTTGGATCTTAGACAGTACTTTTTGCATTTATGCTGCTGCCATTTCAAGACACAGTCTCTAAGTACAGGTGCTATCAGGTCATTTGGAATGGTACAGGTGACATTTTGATTAATGTACTGTGCAATTTGTGAGTTTAGGGAAACTCCAATAAGTGGTGCATCTTCCACCCAAAGAAGCATGTGGAAGTGTTGCATTCCACAACCCTGATACTCTCTGTGCCAAAAGTAATGTGTAACTTTCCCCAGAGGGTCATTTGGGGATGCAATAAAATGCAGGATTGCAAGAAACTTGTTGTGCATGAACCAAGATGCACTGACAGGATCTTGTGCAACAAGTTCACTAATAGGCATGTTTACAAACCCTGGTCCATTCACCTCCTTTATGTATTGTCACATGTCAGTCCATGTCCTTTGTTAATCTGGCATAGATTGGCCTGATGCTGCAGGTGAAAGACATATTGTTGATTCAGCCTAAATTCCGCATGGCATGACTGAAGCCGAGCTTTGACAAACTCTGTTGGATTCAAATGGGGCAACCATTCAACATGTATTCCATAAATTCCATGAGTGTACAAGTCTGGTAAACACAAGGTCTAGTTTTTTCCCTCAGCGTCATCCTGTATGTGAAGCATTTGGTAAAGATCAGTAGCTGTACCTGTATGGGATGTATTGTGTAATTGTGGTAAATGTCAGCCTCTTCATCTGGTTGAACTTTACGTGGCAAAGGTTCTTTGGGGTGAGTTTGTTCTTTGGTTGTTTCCTCATCAGTGATTTCATCAAAATGACATTGAAATGCATTCCAGTTGTGATTAGTAAGCAAGTTGATAGAGTTTTGTAGCAATATGATGTCTTTTTATAAAGGATTGATTTCTTTCAACTTCCATAAAGCATTATACACTTTATTGACATCCCCAATTTCTTCCTAAACAGTTTTGGACTTTGTTGGTGCACTGCATACTAGGATGTGGAGCTCCAAGTAATCTGGCAAGGCTTGTTTTGGTGGGGGCAGTTCAGTGTTTCCTGAAGATCTGGCTGTTTGTGAATAAATGTCATGCAATTTACGTGTTGTTAACACTACAACCGCTGAGATTTCGGACTACATACAACCATCCCACCCGCAAAATGAAGTCCCTCCAAGTGATTGTCTTGCTGGTGTACTTTTTTTACAAAACCAAAGCACTGATGGCTGCCAGGCCCAAAACATTATAAAAAAAAAAACAGCCACAGTCCACCGAGTACCACCTTTGACAGAATACAGCTGTGCCATTTTATTCAGTATATCCACATCATACTTTGTTCTATTGTAAAATGCAAGAGTCTCTAACTTTTGTTTAGCCTCAGTCCTGCTGGTCACTGATTTGTGCAGAGAGCTTAAAATAAGCACCTTTTTTTTTTTTTTTTTTTACACCAGTACACTGTCAGGGTTGCATAGTCATTCTGACTGAGGAGTGTAGTGGAGTGCAGGGGTGCTCGCACGGCTTGAGCTGTTGGTGGTAACTCTATTCAGAGGACAGGCAGACAAGAAAAACGTAGCGTAGCTATATCTCACTATATTATGATTCAGTTTGTATAGTTTGTGGCAACTGCTAATAAAATAAATAATAATAATAATAATAATAATAATAATAATAATAATAACACTATGTAACACAATTTTTGTTCCTGGGTAGTAAGTGTTATTTCCTAATTGCTTATGCCTCAAAAGTATAGAAAATGGCTATTATTCCCCACAAACTTTGCTTTTGTGACCAGGACAGTGATATTTCAAAATATCACTATATCCAATGGGAAAACGGGAAAATGTGTGTCTTTTCATTCACATAAAGTCAGAAAAAAACAACATATGAATTCAAATTAACATGTATTTATACTAAAGTAATACAACAATGACTACAAAAGATTTAGAAGTGAGTAGTTTTTCGAGATTTACGATTTATTTAGCAATCAGGCACCTCAGGAGAAAGATGGGGATCCAAGCAACACCACACAGGTACTGTAAACACTTTCCCCCATGTACCACACAGTCTAGAAAGGGCCACGTCATCACCACCGCATCCTGCAGACGATGTCACGCGGCACAGTTGGAGAGTGAAGTCAGAAAGGCAAAGTACTTCTCCCTACACTAACAACCAATCGCCATACAGAGTCAGCAATCTGGATCATTTAAGGGACAATTCAACCAAATCTGAGCTCGCCAAATATCTAGTTCGGAGCCAGCTCGTAACTTCATGGCTTACCAAATTTGACGATCAGCTGGAGAACTGCCAAGCTTGAAAGTCATCCTTTCTCAACTCCATTGAAGATTTGGAGCTGACCGTGGGAGAAGAACATAAGAACATAAGAAAGTTTACAAATGAGAGGAGGCCATTCGCCCCATCTTGCTCGTTTGGTTGTTAGTAGCTTATTGATCCCAGAATCTCATCAAGCAGCTTCTTGAAGGACCCCAGGGTGTCAGCTTCAACAACATTACTGGGGAGTTGATTCCAGACCCTCACGATTCTCTGTGTAAAAAAGTGTCTCCTATTTTCTGTTCTGAATGCCCCTTTGTCTAATCTCCATTTGTGACCCCTGGTCCTTGTTTCTTTTTTCAGACACTGTCAATACCATTTAGAATTTTGAATGCTTGAATTAGGTCGCCACATAGTCGTCTTTGTTCAAGACTGAACAGGTTCAATTCTTTTAGCCTGTCTGCATATGACATGCCTTTTAAGCCCGGAATAATTCTGGTCGCTCTTCTTTGCACTCTTTCTAGAGCAGCAATATCTTTTTAATAGCGAGGTGACCAGAACTGCACACAATATTCAAGATGAGGTCTTACTAGTGCATTGTACAGTTTTAACATTACTTCCCTTGATTTAAATTCAACACTTTTCACAATGTATCCGAGCATCTTGTTAGCCTTTTTTATAGCTTCCCCACATTGTCTAGATGAAGACATTTCTGATTCAACAAAAACTCCTAGGTCTTTTTTATAGATTCCTTCTCCAATTTCAGTATCTCCCATATGATATTTATAATGTACATTTTTATTTCCTGCGTGCAGTACCTTACACTTTTCTCTATTAAATGTCATTAGCCATGTGTCTGCCCAGTTCTGAATCTTGTCTAGATCATTTTGAATGACCTTTGCTGCTGCAACAATGTTTGCCGCCACTCCTACTTTTGTGTCGTCTGCAAATTTAACAAGTTTGCTTACTATACCAGAATCTAAATCATTAATGTAGATTAGGAATAGCAGAGGACCTAATACTGATCCCTGTGGTACACCACTGGTTAACACACTCCATTCTGAGGTTTTTCCTCTAATCAGTACTTTCTGTTTTCTACATGTTAACCACTCCCTAATCCATGTACATGTGTTTCCTTGAATTCCAACTGCGTTCAGTTTGAGAATTAATCTTTTGTGCGGGACTTTGTCAAAAGCTTTCTGGAAATGTAAATAAACCATGTCATTTGCTTTGCAATTATCCATTATCGATGTTGCATCAAGCAAGTTAGTTAAACACGATCTCCCTTTCCTAAAACCATGTTGACTGTCTCCCAGTACCCTGTTACCATAAAGGTAATTTTCCATTTTGGATCTTATTATAGTTTCCATAAGTTTGCATATAATAGAAGTCAGGCTTGCTGGTCTGTAGTTACCTGGTTCAGTTTTGTTTCCCTTTTTGTGGATCGGTATTACGTTTGCAATTTTCCAGTCTGTCGGTACCACCCCTGTGTCAAGAGACTGCTGCATGATCTTGGTTAGCGGTTTGTAAATTACTTCTTTCATTTCTTTGAGTACTACTGGGAGGATCTCATCCGGCCCAGGGGATTTGTTTATTTTAAGAGCTCCTAGTCCCTTTAACACTTCTGCCTCAGTTATGCTAAAGTTATTTAAAACTGGATAGGAACTGGATGACATGTGAGGCATGTTGTCAGTATCTTCCTTTGTAAAAACTTGTGAAAAGTAATCATTTAATATATTTGCTATTTTTTTTTATATTTCATCTCCTCTTCTAATGTTCTCTTGCTGTTGTAATATTGGAAAAACATTTTGGAATTGGTTTTAGCTCCCTTAGCAATGTTCATTTCTATTTCTCTCTTGGCCTTTCTAACTTTCTTTTTGACTTGCGTTTGCAGTTCCGTGTACTCTTTCTGCGTACTTTCTTTTTGGACCTTTTTTAATGCTCTATGAAGTGCCTTTTTTCTCTGAATTTTTTTTTTTTTATTGATCTATTAAACCATTTTGGCAATTTAGTTTTACATTTAGTTTTACACTACCACTGCTACCACTGCTGTGGTTCAACCAAACACCAAGCAAGAAACTGCGAAGTAACTGTCACGTGCTCAGAGTGCAATAGCAACAGGCACCTTGCAGCTCTACATCCTGGAGCAGCTCCATGGGCTTTGAAACCTCCTCTTCTTCCCTCAGAGCATGGCAGGGAGGAAGAAGATCCATCCCCTCCAGCTGTCACATCCAAATGCACAGAGGTATGTGGAGAAGGCTTTAGTGCAAGGTCATGCACCAAGATATGTCTGGTCAATGTTTATCCTAATGGCCAGCACCAGGAAACCAGGTTATTGGTTACACAGTAAAGTCTGCCGATAGGAAGATCAGCCTCCCACTCCCTACCTTAATAGAGTGCAATCAAGTCCCAAACAACAAAGCAGAGATTCCCACTCCTAAGGCTGCCTATCACCATTGTCATTTGAAAGACATATCTGATGAGATACAACCTTTGGACCCAGATGCAGACATTCTTCTGCTATTAGGAATAGACATTCTGAGGGTGCACAACGTCAGAAGGCAGTTCAATGGCCCTCATAATGCTCCATATGCCCAGAAACTGGACTTGGGGTGGGTGATCATAGTCGACGTATGCCTTGGCAGTGCTCACAGACCTATAGAGGTGAGCGCTATGAAGACCTGCATCGGAGAAGTCTTTTTAGTGAGAACCATATCAAAGTGAAAGAGAATTTCACTCTCCATGGCCGGCACCAAAGCTTCTCACAAACTCCCAAGCGAGTGGCAAAAACCTGGGGCAATGTCTTCTGTCAAACCAAAGATGACAATAAGATTGCGCCATCTATGGAAGACTTGACATTTCTCCAGGTAATGGAAGAAGAATTCTTCAAAAATGAAACAAACAGCTGGGTTGCTCCACTGCCGTTTCGCAAACCAAGGGGATTGCTTCCCAACAACAGAGAGTATGCTGTCTGTCAGAAATGAAAGATCACTTTATTGAGTTCATGCAGAAGATACTTGATAACCAGTATGCAGAGCTTACACCTACACTTCAGGAAGGCAAAAAATGTTGGTATCTTCCCTACCTTTGGAGTGTACCACCCACGGAAGCCTGGGCAAATCCGTGTGGTGTTCAAATCCAGTGCACAGTTTGACAGCGTTTCCCTCAACGATGTACTGCTTACTGGGCCAGATCTTAACAACAGCTTCCTGGGAGTACTCATAAGATTTAGACAAGACTCAGTTGCCATCACTGCTGACATTCAGCAAATGTTTTACTGTTTTGTGGTGCAAGAAGACCACAGAGATGTTTTGCGCTTCCTCTGATATTGCAACAACAACCTCAGCATCGACATCGTAGACTACTGTATGAAGGTTCACGTCTTTGGAAACAGTGATTCACCAGCAGTGACCATCTATGGACTAAGAATGGCAGCCAGAGATGAAGAAAAAGAATATGGCTATGACGCACAACGTTTTGTAGAAAGAGATTTCTACGTGGACAACACTGTAAAATCCGGCTCCACAAGCTAGCCTCGAACAAAACAGAAGTCATGGACGCATTTCCTGCAAAGGATCGGGCCAAAGACATGCAAGACCTGGATTTCTCCTGTCCGCTCAGAGGAGTCTTGGAGTGGAACATCATGCTTGACACATTTACGTTCCAAGTCCCAGACAGCCAAAAGCCTTTCACACAACGAGGTCTGCTTTCAACGGTGAACAGCTTGTTCGACCATCTCAAGTTTCTAGCCCCAGTAACTATATGAGGAAGATTGCTCCCCTGAGAACTATCTTCAGAAGTGAGTGAATGAGACACTCCACTCCCTGAGAACAGATGCGAAAATTGGTAGAGGTTGCAGGATTCCCTGCAGGATTTAAGGGACCTGCACATCCCATGCACTTACACCACTACCTCCCCTTCCAAGGCCCAGCAGGTAGAACTCTGCATCTTCTCAGATGCTTCCGTGGAAGCTATTGCTGCGGTAGCTTACCTTAACCCTTTCCAGTTTGATGTCGGACAGGCTGGTGAAGAATATCATCGAAAAGACATAAAGCACAGGTCTTTAGTCATTTTTTCTCCAGAAAAAGCAGAGAAAACCATTCAATGGCAGAGTGAGACCAATAGGAGCCGAATGAAACCGAAAAAAGGGGCCGTGTGAGCAATAGCCCTAGCAGATGCACCACACAGAGATAAGCAGACATAAACAAAGGAGGTAACTGCTTCTGCATCTTGCGCTCAAAGAATATAGTAATAAAATAATGACTTATTAAGGAGTTTGGTGATAAAACAAGTGATCAGGAGATGTTATTAGTATGCACGTCTATAATGAGGTATGTGAAAAATGCAGCAAACACAGGGTGGGGCTTGGCTGGAGATGCAGTACTGATGTCACTTAGCATTGCAATGCCCTTTAAACTGGTTTTACTCAGAAAAAAAAAAATTTTAAACAGCATGTGTAAAATAAACAGAGCATGTGAAAATAAATTCAACCTGACGTGCCTGACAGGCGCTGAATAAACAGACTGCAAAGGGTTAAAGTCACAGATTGAAATGGAAAGCATGAGGTTGGTTTCATCCTTGGAAAGGCTAAATTAGCTCCACAGCCTGAGCTGACTACCCAGATTGCAGCTCTGCACCGCAGTGTTAGCTGTTAAGATTGCTGAACTAATTGCAGAAGAAACAAATCCGAAACCAGATGCCATCAGATATAACACCAACAGTAAAGTAGTGCTTGGCTATATGTACAATCAAACTAGACGATTTTATGTGTATGTGAGTAATAGGATCCAACATATCAGACAGTCCACCCAGCCAGGACAATGGAGCTATGTTCCCACGGAACGTAATCCTGCTGACCACGGCTCACGGTCTGTTCCTGCAGCTCAGCTTGCCAGCACCACATGGCTAACAGGACCAACGTTCCTTTACGATTCGTCAAGACAGGTTTCTGAAGAACATAAGAACATAAGAAAGTTTACAAACGAGAGGAGGCCATTCGGCCCATCTTGCTCGTTTGGTTGTTAGTAGCTTATTGATCCCAAAATCTCATCAAGCAGCTTCTTGAAGGATTCCAGGGTGTCAGCTTCAACAACATTACTGGGGAGTTGATTCCAGACCCTCACAATTCTCTGTGTAAAAAAGTGTCTCCTATTTTCTGTTCTGAATGCCCCTTTTTCTAAACTCCATTTGTGACCCCTGGTCCTTGTTTCTTTTTTCAGGCTGAAAAAGTCCCTTGCGTCCACACTGTCAATACCTTTTAGAATTTTGAATGCTTGAATTAGGTCGCCACGTAGTCTTCTTTGTTCAAGACTGAACAGATTCAATTCTTTTAGCCTGTCTGCATATGACATGCCTTTTAAGCCCGGAATAATTCTGGTCGCTCTTCTTTGCACTCTTTCTAGAGCAGCAATATCTTTTTTATAGCGAGGTGACCAGAACTGCACACAATATTCAAGATGAGGTCTTACAAGTGCATTGTACAGTTTTAACATTACTTCCCTTGATTTAAATTCAACACTTTTCACAATGTATCCGAGTATCTTGTTAGCCTTTTTTATAGCTTCCCCACATTGCCTAGATGAAGACATTTCTGAGTCAACAAAAACTCCTAGGTCTTTTTCATAGATTCCTTCTCCAATTTCAATATCTCCCATATGATATTTATAATGTACATTTTTATTTCCTGCGTGCAGTACCTTACACTTTTCTCTATTAAATGTCATTTGCCATGTGTCTGCCCAGTTCTGAATCTTGTCTAGATCATTTTGAATGACCTTTGCTGCTGCAACAGTGTTTGCCACTCCTCCTACTTTTGTGTCGTCTGCAAATTTAACAAGTTTGCTTACTATACCAGAATCTAAATCATTAATGTAGATTAGGAATAGCAGAGGACCTAATACTGATCCCTGTGGTACACCGCTGGTTACCACACTCCATTCTGAGGTTTTTCCTCTAATCAGTACTTTCTGTTTTCTACATGTTAACCACTCCCTAATCCATGTACATGTGTTTCCTTGAATCCCAACTGCGTTCAGTTTGAGAATTAATCTTTTGTGCGGGACTTTGTCAAAAGCTTTCTGGAAATCTAAATAAACCATATCATATGCTTTGCAATTATCCATTATCGATGTTGCATCCTCAAAAAAATCAAGCAAGTTAGTTAGGCACGATCTCCCTTTCCTAAAACCATGTTGACTGTCTCCCAGTACCCTGTTACCATATAGGTAATTTTCCATTTTGGATCTTATTATAGTTTCCATAAGTTTGCATATAATAGAAGTCAGGCTTACTGGTCTGTAGTTACCTGGTTCAGTTTTGTTTCCCTTTTTGTGGATCGGTATTACGTTTGCAATTTTCCAGTCTGTCGGTACCACCCCTGTGTCAAGAGACTGCTGCATGATCTTGGTTAGCGGTTTGTAAATTACTTCTTTCATTTCTTTGAGTACTACTGGGAGGATCTCATCCGGCCCAGGGGATTTGTTTATTTTAAGAGCTCCTAGTCCCTTTAACACTTCTGCCTCAGTTATGCTAAAGTTATTTAAAACTGGATAGGAACTGGATGACATGTGGGGCATGTTGTCAGTATCTTCCTTTGTAAAAACTTGTGAAAAGTAATCATTTAATATATTTGCTATTTTTTTTTCTTCCTCTACGATTTTGCCATTTGTATCTCTTAAACATTTAATCTCCTCTTTGAATGTTCTCTTGCTGTTTTAATATTGGAAAAACATTTTGGAATTGGTTTTAGCTCCCTTAGCAATGTTCATTTCTATTTCTCTCTTGGCCTTTCTAACTTCCTTTTTGACTTGCATTTGCAGTTCTGTGTACTCTTTCTGTGTACTTTCTTTTTGGTCCTTTTTTAATGCTCTGTAAAGTGCCTTTTTTTCGCTGAATATTTTTTTTAATTGATCTATTAAACCATTTTGGCAATTTAGTTTTACATTTAGATTTGTCTACTTTAGGGATATAATTGTTTTGCGCCTCTAGTACTACATTTTTGAAGAACAACCATCCTTCTTCTGTGGGTGTTTTCTCTATTTTACTCCAATCTACTTCTGTTAGTCTCTGTTTCATACCTTCATAGTTTGCTTTTCTAAAATTGTAAACCTTAGCTTTAGTCTTTACTTTTGGGGTTTTAAAAAACACTTCAAATGAGACCATGTTGTGGTCTGAGTTTGCCAGTGGTTCTCTGACCTCTGTTTTAGTTATTCTATCTTCGTTATTTGAAAAGACTAAATCAAGGCATGCCTCCCCTCTAGTGGGTGCCTTCACAAATTGTGTTAGGAAGCAGTCATTTGTCATTTCCACCATTTCTATTTCATCCTTCGCGCTACCCACCGGGTTTTCCCATTTTATTTGGGGGAAGTTGAAATCCCCCATTAGTATGGCTTCTCCTTTGCTACACACATTTCTAATGTCATTGTATAACAGATTATTGTGCTCACCGTCTGAATCTGGCGGTCTATAGCATGCTCCTATTATTATGCCTTTTGAATTTTTGTCTGTTATTCTGACCCATATTGATTCGGTTTTATTTTCTTTGTCCAGGTTTAACACCTGGGCTTCAAGACTGTTTCTTATGTATAGCGCTACCCCTCCTCCTCTTCTGTCCTGCCTGTCTTTCCTATACAGTGTATACCCACAAATATTATATTCGTCCCCATCACTCTCAGATAACCACGTTTCTGTAACACCTATCACATCATAGTTACCTGTTAGTGCAGTAGCTTCAAGTTCTAGAATTTTGTTTCTGATACTTCTAGCATTTAGATAAACACATTTAATGGTTGTCTTACCTGAGTTGTTGTTCTTGTTTTGATGCGGTCTCCCTTCTGTTTTTTTGTTGATTTCTCCCCCCTTCCTTTCTAGTTTAAATGCTTCCGAACCTGCTCGAGGATCTTTTCTCCAAGTAGACTGGTTCCCTTTTTATTTAAGTGCAGTCCATCCCGTCTATACAGATAGTCCTCGTTGTAGAAAGTGGTCCAATGATCAAGATAGGTGAAGCCTTCCCGTGTGCACCACGTCTTCAACCATTGGTTTTGATTTATTATTTCCAGCTGTCCATATGGTCCTTTGCAAGGTGCGGGTAGTATACCAGAAAATACCACAGTTTTGGTTTTCTCTTTTAATTTCCTTCCTAGCTCTCTGAATTTGTTTTGCAGGGATTTTGGTCTGTCTCTTCCAATGTTGTTTGTACCGATGTGGACGACTACTACCGGGTCGTCTCCTGTTCGTTCTAGGAGCCTGTCCACGTTCTCAGTGATGTGCTTGACCGAGGCTCCCGGAAGGCAGCACACTGTTGTAGTAAGGGGGTCCAAACTGCGAAC
Source organism: Polyodon spathula (assembly GCF_017654505.1). Classification (NCBI taxonomy): domain Eukaryota; kingdom Metazoa; phylum Chordata; class Actinopteri; order Acipenseriformes; family Polyodontidae; genus Polyodon; species Polyodon spathula. The sequence continues at coordinate 23,405,312 of NC_054546.1, forward strand.
TGAACTTGCTGTGTTTCTCAATATGGAGTCCCCAACAATCATGACCTCCCTTCTTTTTGCTGTCTGGTCACCACTGTCAATGGGGTCCTGGATGTTGTTCCTTTCATTCTCTTGTTGTTGGTTCTGCTCATCACAATTCTGAAGTGACTCAAATCTGTTGGTTGTTTTGATTTCTGGTGGTTGTGTTTGACGAAGTTTCTTTTTTTCCCTGCTTCTGCCTACCTGAACCCAGCTGTTCTGACCTTCTATCTCCCTGGTGGCTTTCAGTCTGTTAGGGGTGATGCAGACTTCCATGAATTGTGGGTGTGCCAGTTCCTCAAGATCCTGTTGCTGTCTCACTTCTTCCAGCTCCATTTCTAGCATGCTTACTAGTTTATGCAAATCCTGGATCGCGCGGCACTTTACGCACACTTGGTTTAGCTCCGCTGGGTTTTCTCGGATTTCCCACATCAAGCAGGTGTCACAGATTATGGCTTGAAGACCATGTTCAGAAAAACAAACGCGGCTGTGTTTCCCCAATGTCCTCTTGTTTTTTTTTTTTTTTTTGAAGTTTAGTTTCTTCTGCAGCCGTCAACCTGCTTTCAAACTGCTTCGAAACTGCTCTGTACTTTTCCACGCTGTACTTCTCCCACTTGCTGTCGCTTCCACTCGCTGTCGCTGGGAAGACTGCCTCGTTTAACTGCGTTGTTCTGCTGTGCTGTCGGCTCCTCCCCTCGCCCGTGTCTCAAAACGGCGCTGAATTTGAATCAGCTGCTCCGAGTTTCAGCTTGTTTGTTATCAGAAAAACACACGCGGCTGTGTTTCCCCAATGTCCTCTGTTTTCTGATTAAAGCAATTCAAGATGCAATTTCTCCTTTCTGCTTCGAAACTGCTCTGTACTTTTCCACGCTGTACTTCTCCCACTTGCTGTCGCTGGGAAGACTGCCTCGTTTAACTGCGTTGTTCTGCTGTGCTGTCGGCTCCTCCCCTCGCCCGTGTCTCAAAACGGCGCTGAATTTGAATCAGCTGCTCCGAGTTTCAGCTTGTTTGTTATCAGAAAAACACACGCGGCTGTGTTTCCCCAATGTCCTCTGTTTTCTGATTAAAGCAATTCAAGATGCAATTTCTCCTTTCTGCTTCGAAACTGCTCTGTACTTTTCCACGCTGTACTTCTCCCACTCGCTGTCGCTTCCACTCGCTGTCGCTGGGAAGACTCATGAAGAAGCTTCATGAAGAAGCTTCATTTGACTTCATCGACCCTGAGTCTGACACTGACATCCACTCTCAGGTGACAGCCCTTGTCACTGAAGTTTATAAGAGTCAACTGAAGTCAATACGCTTTGAGTGTTTCTCCAACTGGAAATCTCACACACAAACAGTTGCCAGACTTCATCACATTGCTCACTGCTTTACTCATCCATCACATGATCGCAACTTTGTGGCTGGCACATCTGCAAGTAAGGCCTGTCAGAGGTTGAGCTTTCAAAGGCTAAGAACATTATTATTCAGAACGTCCAGCGTGAAGTCTACCGAAAATAATTCAAATGTATCGCTGCTCAGCGTGATCTTCCCACACAGGGTCCACTCCTGAAGCTTCATCCCATCATCGACAGCGACGACCTGCTACGTGTAGGAGGATGCATAGTACAGTCAGGTCTGGAAAAGACTGAAACAAACCCTCTCATTATCCCAAGCCACAATCACGTTGCTACCTTGCTTGTACAATATCACCACAAAGAAGTGAAACACCAGGGCAGGCATTTCACAGAAGGTGCTAGCGGATTGTAGATAATTGGATCCATAGATGTGTATCTTGCCGGAAACTGCAAGGAGGAAAAGAAGAGCAACAAATGGCTGACCTACCTGTTGAAAGTCTGCAAACAGAACCTCGCTTTCAGCACAGAGAATCCACTTAAATGAATGGCAGTGAATGAATGATGAGGATAGTGATTGCAATTGCAGATGATTTATGACTGTGAAGGGCGCTTCGATGTTTTCAAACCTGTAATTTCTATTAAATGTTAACATATGATGAAAAAAACACATTTTTGTTGTTAAAAAATGCTCCTGTGTACTACATTTCCATGTTCAACATAGAGAGAAGTTTTTTTTAGTTTTTTTTTTAACAATGAAAACAAAAACGCTGCTAATAACAATAATAATCAGTACACAGTAATTATCAAATAAAAATCAAACAACATAAAAACGTGTGTGTGACAGAGATCGAATGACACGTGATGTTAGATCTCCCTTCCGTTCTGAGAGGGTACTAGATATAGACAGCAGAGTCGCCTGGACCAAAAGGCATGACACTTTATTCCCGTGGGCAGGTGGAAGTCGGCCGGCTAGAAAAGCGACTGAGCTCCGGTATCCGTACTCAATGACCCGAACGGGAAACAGCGTGGCATCCGCGGAATTCAGAAGTGGATGCGTTCATTAACCAAGGGGTCATGAGCAAGGGTTTAAAATAGGGGCATAGCAAAGTAATCTCTTCCTTTGTAAATGGTTAGAAAACAACCTAAAAGGAGTCCCTACATTTAAAAGGAAATGTTCTGTTAGTTTGTCTTGAAAATGTTGTTTGTCTGTTTTGTCTGTTTTCAAGATTACTAGCACGATCCGGAGCTGCAGCCGCAGGCCAGCATTAAACCCAGACATCAGCACTTCACTTTCCACTAAGAGCTGTCTTTTCACCACAAGCACTTAATTCACGCACCGTAGGAACTGTGTCTGTGTCTTTATGTTTTGTGTGGGTGATAAAACTGGACTTTCGGTGGTGGGTCTAACCCGTGGGATTATACAAACTGAAGAGATACACACCGCTGTATCACTTCCATCATCTATTATTTACAGGTTTGTTTTCATTTTAGTAGCAGACCCTGCACCTTTTTTGGCGGCTCTTGTGTTGGAGGGATAGTCACAAATGCGTGTACAGGGCTACTTTGCACAGGCATTGTAATGGATCTGGCTCCCGCAGATGTCTGCTTCATTGCCTTGTACCCATTATTGTGTTTTGATAGTATTTCTTCACAACACTGTGATTTTAAACCAAACAGCTTCCCGTTTGCAGCTGGCTTACCTGTAAAGTAGCTGAATGCGCTTTTGTTTGTACAGTCACAAAGATAAGTGATTAACTTTTAGGGAACAAAAGCCAAAAAAACAATCCAGTGGAGAATGCAAACTCTCAAGTTCAACGGCGGGGTGCACATCTGTGCAAAATCAAATCCTGATCGCTGAGTGATAGGTCAGCATCACGTTCGCTGGTATCGAAATCCTTCGAACCAACTTCGAAATCTTTATCACTCCTGTTGTCGCTCTCCACGTATGTTGCCATGTTTAGCTTTTGCTAAAAACTATAAACTACAACTAACCAAGTAAAACTAATAATAAAACAAAAAAAATAATAATATAAAGTACTATATATATATATATATATATATATATACTTGGAAGGGTGGAATGGCTTACCGCAATATATCTCAGTCTTCTAAACGCCCACAGGTAGATTGGAATCTCTATACGACATGGGTCAACTGCAATTTTATAAAAATGTCATCTGACCCTCCCCCGACTTTCATTACACATTCCACAGTACTAGCACTGCCTTAGGGAATGAAACCTGAAATCCTAGACTGAGAAACCGCTCATAGAATAGAATAGGAAACTTGACGTACGCACGTATGGCATGGTACTGTAAGTGGGTTTTCATTTGACTTGCGTGCACATTACAGCATGCTTTTTCAGTAACGTGTGCTTGCAGGGCACTGCCAGGCTCATTTCTTCAGTAACGTGTGCTTGCGGGGCACTGCCAGGCTCATTTCTTCAGTAACGTGTGCTTGCGGGGCACTGACAGGCTCATTTCTTCAGTAACGTGTGCTTGTGGGGCACTGACAGGCTCATTTCTTCAGTAACGTGTGCTTGTGGGGCACTGACAGGCTCATTTCTTCAGTAACGTGTGCTTGTGGGGCACTGCCAGCCTCATTTCTTCAGTAACGTGTGCTTGCGGGACACTGACAGGCTCGTGTGCTTGCGGGGCACTGCCAGGCTCATTTCTTCAGTAACGTGTGCTTGCGGGGCACTGCCAGGCTCATTTCTTCAGTAACGTGTGCTTGCGGGGCACTGCCAGGCTCATTTCTTCAGTAACGTGTGCTTGTAAGGGGCACTGACAGGCTCATTTCTTCAGTAACGTGTGCTTGAGGGGCACTGACAGGCTCATTTCTTCAGTAACGTGTGCTTGAGGGGCACTGCCAGGCTCATTTCTTCAGTAACGTGTGCTTGAGGGGCACTGCCAGGCTCATTACTTCAGTAAAGTGTGCTTGCGGGCCACTGACAGGCTCATTTCTTCAGTAACGTGTGCTTGCGGGGCATTGCCAGGTTCATTTCTTCAGTAACGCGTGCTTGCGGGGCACTGCCAGGCTCATTTCTTCAGTAACGCATGCTTGCGGGGCATTGCCAGGCTCATTTCTTCAGTAACGCGTGCTTGTGGGGCACTGCCAGGCTCATTTCTTCAGTAACGCATGCTTGCGGGGCATTGCTAGGCTCATTAATTCAGTAACGCGTGCTTGCGGGGCACTGCCAGGCTCATTTCTTCAGTAATGTGCGCTTGCTGGGCAGTGCCAGGCTCATTTCTTCAGTAACGTGTGTTACCGGGTGTGACGGAAAGATGAGTTCTGGTGATGAATCTTCCTCCCAACCTGTGAGGGCGCTAAAGAACGGGAGGAGAAGTATCTGGAAGGGCTGGCCTGACAGTTCGTTTCCGGGTCAGGGAAGTGGGTCAGCCTGGAGGGAAGCGCGACTCTGTTGTAAGACCGTATTGATTTGAAAGGTAAACGAGAGGCAGCTGCAAGTAATAAGGCAGCTGCAACCGTTTATCTCGATATCATGCGGGATTACATATAGGGGCCAGGGTAACGCTGATCTTCTCCTTCGTTTGGGTTAAACGAGTGGAGAGAGAGAAGGACTGAGAGAGGAGCTCTCAGAGTGGATTGTGTTAGTGTTTTGTATTGTTGTGTCTGTCCGTGTAACTGTCTGTTTTTGTATTCAGCACTAGACAGTAAACGCACGTCTCCGGAGCCGTCGAAAGGAGAGCACTATCCGGAGCACCACTGCACTGAGCACCTGCACGTTTTCGATCACCCAGGACTGGTGACCGTACCGCTGTTTTTGTTCAGGACTGTGCCCTTGGTTTCATTATCCCCGTGCTTTACACATTGTTGTGTATTGCCGGGGATTTATTATTTTTGACGGTCGCCAGACCTGGAAAAGAGCAATAAAGCACTTATTCACTGAATCACTGTTGTCTGTTCATCACTCCTGCACCGCATCACCGCGACATCTGTTCCCCTTACCAACCACTTTGCCACACGTGGTGTCAGATCCGGGATGGACCGCAACGCACTGGCGGAGCTGCTGCAGGCACTGGAGATCAGACGGGATGCAGAGGAGAGACGGAGGGAGGAGCGCTATACGGCGCTCATTGAACGGGTAGGGCTGATCGTTGCTGCAGGAGCGACCCCTACCGGAACATCATTGATGTCGGCCCCGAAGGCACGGGCCATGAAAATGACGGCGGAGGATGATCCGGAGGCATTTTTGGTGGCGTTCGAGCGGCTGGCAACCGCGGCGGGATGGCCTCAGGAGTTCTGGGCAAGCCAGCTGGGACCTTGCCTGGTCGGGGAAGCGCAGGCAGCATACCAAGCCCTGAGCGACCAGTACGCCACTGACTATGACCTAGTCAAGCAGGCTATCCTCCGTCGTCTCAACATCACCGCGGAGACCCACCGGACGCGGTTCCGCGAATACCGGAGAGCCCCGGAGACACGCCCCAGGGTGGTGGCACAGCGGTTGTGCGACCACATGGTCCATTGGCTGACCCCAGAGAAGAAGACCGCTCAACAAATGGGGGAAGCCATTGTGGTGGAACAATTCTGCCATGTGGTCGGCGCCGAAACTCAGGTGTGGGTACGGCGCCACAACCCTGACACCCTGGAGGAGGCGGTCAAATTGGCCAAAGATTTTGAAGACTCTTTGACGTCAGCCCGGATCGGGATCCTATCAGCCCCTACCCTGCTCAGGGACCAACCTCTCCCTCTCTCTCCTCCAACACCACCACCATCACCTTTGGTCCCGGCACCCAGACCTCCCAGACCGCCGACCCCGTTGGGCCCCCTTGCCTCCCCCCCATGGAGACCGAGGATGGCCCCCAGCTGGGGTAGAGGTGTTGCCCCTGCCCCGTTGCCCTACCAGCAGCGGGACAGATATTTAACCTATGCCCCCTCTGTCCCTCCACTCTGTTTTAGGTGTAACCAGCCAGGACATAGGGCCAGGTCATGCCCCGCTGCTATGGAGTGTGACGTGGCTGCATGCAACTGGACACCTGGAACGGGTAAGCAGGGGGAAAACGGTTGGGAGGGGCCCTGTCTGATTGACGTGGTTTTAGGGAATGTGAAAACCCACTCGTTAGTGGACACAGGGTGTGAGCAAACCTTGATCAGGACAGCTCTCTTGGGCGGTATGTCGTGGCGGCCACAAGGTCAGGTGGCCATCTCCTGTATCCATGGAGACACGGCGGCATACCCCACCCTAAAAGTATATTTATCGGTAGGACCGATAAAATGTCACCTTGTAGTCGGGGTGGCGGAAAGGTTGCCGCACCCAGTTATTCTGGGCCGAGACTGGCCAAAATTCAAAGAATTGGTGCAAATAATGGCAGTCTCAGCCACACACGTAAACGTGGCAGAAAAAGGGAAAAAGGAACGGATTGGTGATGTGTTTCCTTTTCATCCTGAAATGTTTTCCCCTCTGTTCCGTCCTAGAAAAACAAATAAGGAGAGACGGACCGCGAAATGGGAGGGAGCGTCTTTGAGACAAGGCTGGGGTCTGGTGGGAGAGTGCTGTAATGGTAACAAACGCCAGTCGAAGGGAATGGGAACGCAGTGCGACCGAGAGAGCGAGGTTACTGGGCCGACTAGGGCAGAGGTTATTCCAGCCCCTCTCAATATACCGGACCCGTGGTACTCAAGCGCGGACCTAGTGTGGGGCCAAAAGAACGACCCGTCACTGGTGCACGCTTGGGGGCAGGTCCGGTCCATTGAAGGTAAGGATGTTGATGGCGCTGGGCCGCTAGTATATCCACATTTCAGTATAAAGGGGCAATTACTATATAGGGTAAACCTAGCCGCGGGCACAGGACAGCCTGTAACACAATTATTGGTTCCCCCGTCTTGTCGGACCGAGGTCATGAGGCTGGCGCATGATATCCCTTTTGCGGGGCACCTCGGAGCCGAGAAGACGAGGGAGCGAATATTGGCTCGATTCTATTGGCTCGGTCTTCATACTGATGTGTCGAAATATGTAGCCACATGCCCAGACTGCCAGCGAGTAGCGCCGGGTCGAGTGCGCCCCGCTCCTTTGGTCCCACTGCCGATTATTTCCACTCCGTTCGAGCGCATTGCAATGGACATAATGGGCCCTTTGCTACCTTCTGACTCTGGGTATACGCATATATTAGTAGTGGTGGATTATGCAACGCGATACCCAGAGGCAGTTCCTTTGAGGTCCACTAGTGCAGCTGCAATAGCCACCGAGTTAGCGCAGATTATGGCTAGAGTAGGGATCCCCAAGGAGATTTTGACTGATCACAGAACCAATTTTTTGTCCAATACGTTACAGCAGGTGTACAAAATATTAAAAATACGTCCCATCAGGACGTCCGTTTATCATCCACAATCGGACGGTTTGGTTGAACGTTTTAATCAGACCTTAAAGTCGATGCTGAGGCGATTTGTAACACAGGAGCAGAAACATTGGGCATCGCTTCTTCCCTACCTCCTTTTTGCGGTGAGAGAAGTGCCGCAGAGTTCAACGGGGTTCTCCCCCTTTGAGCTCCTGTATGGCCGGCAGCCTCGCGGCATTCTCGACCTGATGAGGGAGGGGTGGGAGGAGCACAAAGGCTCGTCTAAAAATGTAGTGAAGTATGTGCTCCTACTACAAGATCGGCTGGATTTGGTCGGTCGTTTGGCCCAAGACAACCTCAGATCGGCTCAGCACCGACAACAGCAGCATTACAACAAAAATGCACGGATTCGAACCTTTCGACCAGGGGACAAGGTAATGCTGCTACTTCCCTCATCTGAATCGAAACTGTGTGCTAAATGGCAGGGGCCGTATGAGGTGATTCGGGCTATAGGGAAAGTAAATTATGAAATTAGACAGCCCGATCGCCGAAATGAACGTGAAATTTATCATGTCAAGGGAGGTCTTATTTATAGCCCCAGGCAATATGGGGGATGATTTAGGTCCCTGTCCAGAGACCCCGAGCACAAGAGCGATTTCTATGGGGGAACAATTGGTTCCGGATCAGCAAAGAGAGCTGCGTAAGCTTATTGAGGAGTTCAGCGATGTTTTTTCTGACGTGCCCGGCAGGACAAACTTAGTTGAATATGACATTATCTCTCCACCAGGTGTCACAGTGCGAGAGAGACCGTACCGGATCCCGGAAAGTCGACGAAGTGGCGTTCGCAAAGAGGTATGGGATATGCTCGAGCTTGGGGTGATTGAGCCTTCCAGGAGTGAGTGGTGCAGTCCGATCGTCATAGTGGCTAAGAAAGACGGCACCAACCGCTTCTGTGTGGATTTCAGAAAGGTGAACGCTATTGCTAAGTTCGATGCATATCCCATGCCTCGGGTCGACGAACTTTTAGACAGACTGGGAAAAGCGAGGTTTATTTCCACTCTGGACCTGACGAAGGGATACTGGCAAATCCCTTTAACCCGCAGCTCCAGAGAGAAAACCGCATTTTCAACACCAGAAGGGCTGTTCCACTTTAAAACCATGCCGTTTGGGCTACATGGTGCGCCCGCTGCCTTTCAGAGACTGATGGACCAGGTTTTACGCCCACATCATGAATATGCAGCAGCGTATATTGATGACGTGGTGATATACAGCTCCACCTGGCGAGAGCATTTGGCTAGGATTACAGCCGTTCTTCAGTCTCTAAGGGCAGCCCGGCTGACAGCTAACTTGAGGAAATGTGCGTTTGCCAAAACAGAGACTCAATATTTGGGATTTTTAATGGGGAATGGAAGGGTGAGACCTGTAGTCACCAAAATCCAGGCTTTGGTTGATGCAGCGATCCCCAAAACCAAGACTCAGGTGAGGTCACTACTGGGCTTAGCCGGTTATTACCGCCGCTTCATCCCCGAGTACGCCACAGTGGTTAACCCGTTAGTCGACCTCACCAAAAAGAGTGCTCCAAATTTAATTAAATGGTCAGCTGAGTGTCAGGGAGCGTTTGATACTATTAAGCGTACACTTTGCCAGGCCCCCACTCTTATCACACCGGATTTCACCAAGAGATTCATCCTCCACACCGACGCATCGGATGTAGGTTTGGGTGCAGTCTTGTCCCAAAAAGTAGCTGGAGTAGAACACCCGATATTATACCTCAGTAAAAAAATGTTACCTCGGGAACGCAACTACTCCGTAGTCGAAAAAGAGTGTTTGGCCATTAAATGGGCTACTCACTCTTTACGATACTACCTGCTGGGACACTCATTCGATCTGGTCACAGACCACGCCCCACTCAAGTGGTTAAGCACAATGAAGGACAGCAATGCCCGGATAACTCGGTGGTATCTGGCATTGCAGCCCTTCATGTACCACATGGTACACCGTGCGGGGAAAGACCACCAAAATGCGGATTATTTTTCCCGGGAGGGGGGAGTAATGGGGAAGGTAGATTTAGCCGAGTGTTCCTTCGGCTCCACTCTGAGCGGTGGGATATGTGACGGAAAGATGAGTTCTGGTGATGAATCTTCCTCCCAACCTGTGAGGGCGCTAAAGAACGGGAGGAGAAGTATCTGGAAGGGCTGGCCTGACAGTTCGTTTCCGGGTCAGGGAAGTGGGTCAGCCTGGAGGGAAGCGCGACTCTGTTGTAAGACCGTATTGATTTGAAAGGTAAACGAGAGGCAGCTGCAAGTAATAAGGCAGCTGCAACCGTTTATCTCGATATCATGCGGGATTACATATAGGGGCCAGGGTAACGCTGATCTTCTCCTTCGTTTGGGTTAAACGAGTGGAGAGAGAGAAGGACTGAGAGAGGAGCTCTCAGAGTGGATTGTGTTAGTGTTTTGTATTGTTGTGTCTGTCCGTGTAACTGTCTGTTTTTGTATTCAGCACTAGACAGTTAACGCACGTCTCCGGAGCTGTCGAAAGGAGAGCACTATCCGGAGCACCACTGCACTGAGCACCTGCACGTTTTCGATCACCCAGGACTGGTGACCGTACCGCTGTTTTTGTTCAGGACTGTGCCCTTGGTTTCATTATCCCCGTGCTTTACACATTGTTGTGTATTGCCGGGGATTTATTATTTTTGACGGTCGCCAGACCTGGAAAAGAGCAATAAAGCACTTATTCACTGAATCACTGTTGTCTTTTCATCACTCCTGCACCGCATCACCGCGACATCTGTTCCCCTTACCAACCACTTTGCCACAGCGGGACACTGTCAGGCTCATTACTTCAGTAACGTGTGCTTGCGGGGCACTGCCAGGCTCATTTCTTCAGTAACGTGTGCTTGCGGGGCACTGCCAGGCTCATTTCTTCAGTAACGCGTGCTTGCGGGGCACTGCCAGGCTCATTTCTTCAGTAACGTGTGCTTGCGGGGCACTGCCAGGCTCATTTCTTCAGTAAGGTGTGCTTGCGGGGCATTGCCAGGCTCATTTCTTCAGTAACGTGTGCTTGCGGGGCACTGCCAGGCTCATTTCTTCAGTAACACGTGCTTGCGGGGCACTGCCAGGCTCATTTCTTCAGTAACGCGTGTTTGCGGGGCACTGCCAGGCTCATTTCTTCAGTAACGCGTGCTTGCGGGGCACTGCCAGGCTCATTTCTTCAGTAACGTGTGCTTGCGGGGCATTGCCAGCCTCATTTCTTCAGTAACGCGTGCTTGCGGGGCATTGCCAGGCTCATTTCTTCTCCAGCACATCTCAGGTTAGTAACCAAGCAGCCTGTGTGAACTTGCAAGGCAGACAACCACGCCACCACACTGTGGCTTGGCTGACACTGAAAAGTCTCCTCTAACTTGAAGCCAGTCTCTCCTTTTGAAATGATATACTGCCTGTCCTGCAGCTTGTGAAACCCAAGGGGGGATGAAAGGCCGGAGCTGCAAATGGATGTTTGTTAGATATTTGTTGCTTCAGTGTGTGACAGCTTTAGTTGCTCCAGCGAGCAACCAAACAACTAGCAAACCCGCCAGGCAAGCCTTGTCATTTCATAAAATAAGGAACACTGCATCCACTTTCACGTGGTCACGGTATTACTAGGGATGGTATTACCTCTTCAACGCCCTAGACACTAGCAGTGTATTATTTTATATTATTTTATATCCCTTTACCAATCTTTGAACTTCTCCTACCTCCTGCAGCCATGCCAGCCTGAATTGCCAGCAGATTCTTATTTTTTTTGTTCATGTGTCTGTGATCAGAGGCTCAGGGGACAGGGTTTGTTCTTCCACACACTGCTGGATCAATTCATCAGCGGTATGTCACTTGTTATTCAGACCTGCTGGAGCCATCACTCCCAGCAGAGCCCTGTTTGCGCACCAGTTCTTTTCTGTTTTAGGCACACCTGTCACTCAACATTAGGAATGCTTCCAAAAGCAGGTTCTGTATGAACTAGCACAGTGACCACCAGTGCACAGCACGCTGGATGAGAATGGAATTCAGAGCATGCATTTAGTTTCCAGAAATAGCATGATTTGGCTCTGAGAATTCCACTGAGCAGGGCTCATGGCTCAGGGCTGGTCCTCCTGGGCACTCTGCAGTCACAGTTCAGAGTGCTCAGTTATAATAAGGATTCGTTCTCCATCAGCTCCTTACCAGTGTTTGATTAAATTCTCAAAAGGTATTTACCCACAATCGACATTAGACATTTTGTTTCTGAAAGGACAAAGCATCAAACAAGTTAAGTCTAGTTACAACATTCTCAAATGTATTTACTCCAATTCATCATTAGCAAAAAGTTTTCAAAAAGGAGAAACACACCCAACTTTTAATGCAGGTGCTTGAATGACATATTAAGTTGCTTCTTATTCATTTTCAATGTTTAATTGGTATTTTCGCCATTCAGGAACAAATTGTGCTAATGGTGATTGGAGTAGATAGCTTTAGGAATCTAGCCCTACATGTCTGGACTCGTGGTTTGGTTACTTTATTGGGTTGAATTACTTTATTTGCTAATCATTGGAGTAAATACATTTTGTGTTTCTTAAAGGGTTGTTTATATTGTAGCAAAAATTTGAGGTTTTAATACATCTGTGGTTACATGTCATCATGCCATGACTCAGAGCACCCTTTTTACTTGGAGCAGATCTCTTGGATTGAAATGGATGCATCTTAAACTGCTTGTCCATCCTACTGGGTTACAGGTGCATCCGACATTGCAGTATGTTTTCTTATTTGTATGTTTGCTTGTGACTTACAATTTCTGAAAAACTTTTTTGTATTCATCTAGAATTATGTATCAGCTTCATGAAGGTGATGGACAAAACACTTCATAAATCATAATGCCATTTCAACAAGATTCCATCTCACTCAACAGTGTCCCAAGCTTATTCATAGACATCCAGTGTGATTGTCCAATAAAATGATATACTTCTAAATACTTACCATCATCACAAACAGCTCTGCATGCTAAGACCTGTGTACAGTAGCTGGGAGGAAGTTTTTAGGAAATTTTCTAACTCACTTGTGTTGGACTGATTTCAAAAAGTACTCCTACAGATGTTATATTGAGAAGTAACAGGATAGATTTTAGATTGTCATAACAAGGTTACAGTGTGTACTTCCCCAAGTCTTTGATATTACTCTTGTTTCTTGGCCACCAGTACCTGGCAGTCTAACAGAGCTCTGTGGAGCCAGGCTGCTGCAGGAGCCGCTCCTCTGAAGTGGGAGCTCATTGATTTCGACACTCATCCCCCTGAGATGGATGGCTTTGCTGGTTTTTAGCACCCCGCACACCTGCTCCCTTCACTTGAGTCAGCAGCTCTACAGGACTATCCCTGGCCAGTGGCTGGCTTAGGCTGCAGCAAAGACTATTTAGAGAAGTTCAACTGAATCCAGAACACTCTCATAACAATCTTTGAAGAAAAGTTCCATTGCCTGTAAAGTTGTAGTTGAGCTATGTTTTTCAGCTTGTGCATAACTATTGAATAAATGTTAAGTTCTGTTGCAGTTGCATTGAGTGTTTGAAATGTACATTTTGTTTCTTTCAGTGTTTTGCCTAATGATACAGTCATGTTTGCACTGTAATGATATTTAGAAATCCATAAAAATATAATTATATACATATTGGTACTGCATTGTCATTTTCATTGTGTTAATAGTGTGAACCATTTATTAGTGTATTGTGCACAAATCATTGAAAATAAAAAGAGCGTCATTTAATTTAGTACAAAATAAATAATTATAAAACATTTATATAGTATTTGGAATTGTAAGTTGCAGATGCTATATTCTAGAGCCTAATTTAACGTGAGTGTTTCGTTAGGAGGCAGCATTTTTGTTATGTTAGTACCGGTTGCCAAGAAGACAGGAACGCAGTTGGGATTCAAGGAAACACATGTACATGGATTAGGGAGTGGTTAACATGTAGAAAACAGAAAGTACTGATTAAAGGAAAAAACTCAGAATGGAGTGTGATAACCAGTGGAGTACCACTCGGTTCAGTGTTAGGTCCTCTGCTTTTCCTAATCTACATTAATGATTTAGATTCTGGTATAGTAAGCAAACTTGTTAAATTTGCAGACGACACAAAAGTAGGAGGAGTGGCAAACACTGTTGCAGCAGCAAAAGTCATTCAAAATGATCAAGACAAGATTCAGGACTGGGCAGACACATGGCGAATGACATTTAATAGAGAAAAGTGTAAGGTACTGCATGCAAGAAATAAAAATGTACATTATAAATATCATATGGGAGATATTGAAATTGGAGAAGGAATCTATGAAAAAGACCTAGGAGTTTTTGTTGACTCAGAAATGTCTTCATCTAGACAATGTGGGGAAGCTATAAAAAAGGCTAACAAGATGCTCGGATACATTGTGAAAAGTGTTGAATTTAAATCAAGGGAAGTAATGTTAAAACTGTACAATGCACTAGTAAGACCTCATCTTGAATATTGTGTGCAGTTCTGGTCACCTCGCTATAAAAAAGATATTGCTGCTCTAGAAAGAGTGCAAAGAAGAGCGACCAGAATTATTCCGGGCTTAAAAGGCATGTCATATAGACAGGCTAAAAGAATTGAATCTGTTCAGTCTTGAACAAAGAAGACTACGTGGCGACCTAATTCAAGCATTCAAAATTCTAAAAGGTATTGACAGTGTCGATGCAAGGAACTTTTTCAGCCTGAAAAAAGAAACAAGGACCAGGGGTCACAAATGGAGATTATACAAAGGGGCATTCAGAACAGAAAATAGGAGGCATTTTTACACAGAGAATTGTGAGGGTCTGGAATCAACTCCCCAGTAATGTTGTTGAAGCTGACACCCTGGGATCCTTCAAGAAGCTGCTTGATGAGATTTTGGGATCAATAAGCTACTAACAACCAAACGAGCAAGATGGGCCGAATGGCCTCCTCTCGTTTGTAAACTTTCTTATGTTCTTATGTTCTTATGTTCTTAGGAGTTTGTGAGTACCATATGACCATTCTGCTCACCAAGGATATACTACTGGAACGCCGTTTTTTTTTTAGCGAGATGTATCGTGTTGTTTGGGTTGCATTTCTTTTAAGTCCCGGATGTAGGGTGAAGCGAAATTTTCCCGCCTCTACTCTCCCTAGCCACGTTCAGGTCTGCCACATTGCTATTGAACTCAAGTAAAGCAAGTATTCAGGTTAGTCACAAACACGTGTGTTATAGATATACCGGTATTTATAAATCTATAAACAGTACTGTTTTGTTTAATTTGGGTCCCATTTTGACTTACAGCTGTAATATAACAATTCGTATTTAAATTGTATTATAACAATTTATATTTACATTGTATTATTTTTTGCTTTTTAAATATTCATATTGTGGAAATTAATCCTTTTTGCAAGTGTAATAAAAAGGGGGAGTAACAACAAAAATGTTTTAGTTTACATTCAGCCTAAGTTTCCTTTTCCAATTTATTGCATAATCTAGTTTAATTTTGTTTATTGTCTTACTTTGGAGTCATGTTATATAATGTGTCTTATATTTGCAATATAATACCCTAAAGGATATGGCATTTAATATGTACATGTGTCAAAGACAGCTGTAGTGGGTGACATCAGACCAGAACCAGGAATCAACACAAAATAATTAGAGTGGTGGAGTTTGGTGAAGCTGAGCGATTGCTTTTGCTCAGCATTTAATAATGAACAACACGACACTTTCGCCAAAATAAAGAGACAAACAAAACGGACTACACAGACAGACACAGTGAGCTGATATTTTAACTATTATTATGATTATTACCATCTCCAGTCCTGTTCTCCACTCATTGAACACACAACCCTGAGTGAGTGAAAACATGCTGCTTTTATGCAGCTGTACCGAGACTCAATTGCTAACACCGTGTAACAAATTTTTTACTTTTTCTGGTTCCTTGGTAGTAAGTGTTATTTCAAAATTACTTATGCCTCAAAAGTATAGAAAATGGCTATTATTCCCCACAAACTTTGCTTTTGTGACCAGGACAGTGATATTTTGAAATTTACATATTTTCCAGAACATTCCAGATAGATTCAGTGCTGAGTAAACTTGGAGTAACTTCTAGAACTTTCTATAACTTTCCAGTAATATAAATAGTAGTATAAATACAGGGGCCTTAAGTCCACCAGTTCAGTTTAGTTCCAGCTGCCTAAGTGGATACATATCTGCATTTTTCTGAGATGGCATCAAGAGGCTGCAAGCATCCGGCAGACGCATTTTGCTATGTCTGCGGCCAATTTATCAAGACAAGAGCGAAAAAGTACTCAGTGGCAGCATCTGCTAAGATGTGTGAGGCCTACAAGGCATATTTTGGCATGCCTGTCGGGGATCAAGACAAACCCTGGGCACCTCATTTCACCTGCGAGCACTGCAAAAAAGCTCTGAAAGGTAAGATGGACAATTGTTGCTCGGAATTTTATGTTATAAAATTTGTTAAAATTTTTTAAACTGTAAAAGTTTTTAATTTTAAAATGTTTTACAATTTTCAATGTTATTGAAAAAATATATCATATAAGAAAAATGTTGTGATAATCTCTTACATATTAGTCATGGGTGAAATGTATTTTTGTAGGATGGTACAGAGGGGAAAAGAAAGCCATGAAGTTTGCTATCCCAAGAATTTGAACGGAAGGGACAGTTGGCGAACAGATAGTCCTGGTCGCAGAGGGGGCACCCCGGCTATGGCTTGTTAGATTCTTGTGGATGTCTGGCCAATAGACGACACTCCTCTTCCCTGTCCTTCAGCTCTTTATCCTCCTTCCATTTATTTATTTATTTATTTATTTATTTATTTATTTTTTGTAATCCAAAAACTGCGGTTCCTGCTCTGGTCTGTTTCTAGGATGTGCTGGTAATCCCATGACACCACGTGTCACAAAGACGGCTGTAGTGGGTGACGTCAGACCAGAACCAGGAACCAACACAAAATTAACAGAGAGGTGGAGTTTGGTGAAGCTGAGCGATTGCTTTCTCTCAGCGTTTAATAATAAACAAATAGAAAATAAAAGGTTGGAAAGACAAACAAAAACTCAGGACACAGCACTTTTGCTAAAATAAAGAGACAAACAAAACGGACTACACAGACAAACACGGTGAGCTGATATTTTAACTATTATTACAATTATTACCTCCGTCTCCAATCCCGTTCTCCACTCATCGAACACACAACCATGAGTGAGTGAAAACATGCTGCTTTTATACAGCTGTACCGAGACTCGATTGCTAATTAATCATTCAATTGAAGTCTCGGTACAGCACGTGAATTAATAAAGTGCAATTCCCCATACTCACATATTATTACATTTTACCTGCACGTGGTGTGCAATCCTCGTGCCTGAATACAAACATACATTTTAAACAACTCGTGTTCCACAGACCCATTTAAAGCCCGTGTACCAATGACTATATACCAACATTAACATATAACATGTAACATCCAACCCAGAAATACACAGGGGCGGGGCAACATTGCCACAGTGTAGTACAACTTAAAGTGGTGGGAGCCCCCTACCTAGTGGCTCTATAGTACTGTGTCGTCTGGTTTATTTATTATTCTAGAGCAGTGGTTAAATACAGCCTGTCTTTGCTTTAGGTGGATTCATCACCATAACTAGTAATTAAGCCTACTCCAGAGTACCCAGAAACCAAATTGCTTAACATGTTATTATTATTAGCGATCAGGGGATACATGTTTTTTAGTACGTGCGCTATAAATAAATATGTTTAAAGTGTATTTGTAGTTGTTAGTTATTATACATGAATCTCGTGTATGTAACACTTCATTATACTGTAGCCAACCTCAATTCCCACAGGCAAACCACACACAGACATAAGAAGGGAATGATCCCGGGACCTCTCACACTACAGCATAGCACAGATACTGCTGTACAAAAGACCCGGCTCCATTGCAAAGTATATCGGGCTTATGTCTTTGTTAGTGATTACGTCATCTATCAGCTCTATTGCTGCCTTCCCCCGTGCATGCTACAATACATTATTAAGCTTTTAAAATTACGATAGAACTCCCCAACCCATTACCCAATTTGTTTATAGTTAATTATTCTGTGAATTTCTCTAACTCAGGGGTTCTCACAACAATTTTTTGGTGGCCTCAAAGTGCAGTCACCAACTAGTTTCCCTAAAAACCTTAATTACTAAATTAACTTTAGCAACAACAAATAAATATGCATATATACACATTCAATCATTGTAATTTATTCATTTAAATTTTTTTCAGACTCAATAATAAACATAATGTTTATTATTGTAAAGTTGTCTCTATTCTTACCTTTTTTTGTTGTTTATTTTGCTTTTCTAGGTACAAGATGGGTGACTGTACAACAATTCTGAACAAACAAAAACACTTTTTTTATAATAAATAAAATGTCTCTCTTTAACAAAAAAAAATCCAGTAATAATAATAATAATAATAATAATAATAATAATAATAATAATAATAATAATATTTTGGATCTGCTGGTCCAAATTAAGACTGAATCTCTTTTTCTTTATTTGCAACACCTACGCTACAGTACACAAATGATCCCATTTAAGAACAAAAAATAACGCATTATTGTTTAACACTAGAACTACGGGGCGTGCATACACACCTAGAAGTACAACGAGCCGTCTTTTTTAAATTCTATTAAAATGCGTATAAAATGACTGCAGTGTCACACACTACAAAACTGTTCTGTGTTAAATGTAGTCAAAACAGAGTGTTTATTTTAACATACCAAACATAGTATTTACCTTTAATTCTGATTTCCTCTCTTGTAGTTTCTTTGTAAATCAGATGTTGTGATTATTGTTATTGTTTGTTTTCCTTCAGGATTCTGTTTTTGCAGCCTGCTTGTTACACGCAAGGGAAACCTGTTACAACACAAGCACTGACACGAGACTTGGGGGTGGTGTTGGAAGGGGACTAATGATTGCAAATGCTGGGCTATAAAACAGAGTGGTTTTAGCAGCTCAGAGACAACTTCTGCTTCCGCATGAGATGGAAACTGTATATAATGTGTGGAAAGGCTGGCAATCATAGTGGCTACTTCGTTAAATTTCTCGATAGCTACGGTTGCAATGTTTTGGAAAGATCAGCCAACTCTGACACCTTTAGCAAAAAAACAAAGGGCATTTGTTACCTGTGTAACGATGGGTAAGGCCGCATGCATGCAAGTGCTTCTTTGCAGCTGTGATTTTAAAGTTTCAATTAAATTTTAAATCATTGCTCTTGGGAGATGGTAATTTGAAATTAAAGTTTTGTCTGAAAAATCAAGAACAGCATTTGGATTTGTCAGAAGTATTTCTCGCAATAATTGTCTATTTTCTCCTCTAGTTAAAAAAAAGTAAAGCTGCCATTGGGAAAGTAGGGTACATTTTTTTTTTTTTTTTTTTCAAAACGTAATTTAGGATAGTTGCTACCATTTAGGATCGAAACTTAGGATATTAACGAGTTAGGAACATTCTGTAATACACTATTTCCTAACTTAAGATAGGAAAATGAGTTAGGAATCCTTTTTATGTAATATGCATTTTCCTAAACTAACATTTAGAATTTCCTATCGCTAAGATAAGATATGACCTGGCAGTCAGGATCTTTCTGTAATATGGCCCCTAGACTGAAACAGACCTGAAGGACTGGAATTGTACACCCCTGCTCAATGATGTTATACCTATCACAGGGAATGTCAAAGACTGTTTACTGTGTCTGAAAAAAATGCCACCTGATTGGCATTCCCCAATCTACTTTCCACTGAAACAGCAAACAAGACAGGGCAGGCTCTATAAACAAGACATGAGATCAGATTCAATGTATTCTTCCTATGAGCCAAAGACCTGTTAGGTTGGCGTGGCTGTGCTTTGTTTGGACTGTTTGCAAATGCTCGTGTAGTGGAAGGCAGCCCTGGACCTGCATTTACAGGTTCACACAACCTTCTAATGTTACCTTAGCTCAGCCAAGAGTAGAGCTAGTCAGGGTCTGAAACCATCCCTACAACTGTGCCCTGTAAAGCATAATTCAATAAAGCACTGAAGTAATAAGTGGATAGGTGTATAAATACAGTACACAATGGGTTTCCTTGATCAATTAGAATTCATTATATAGTCATACAATCATTTTGTCAAGCCAGACATTTAAAAGTCATTTGTTCAGCCAGACATTTAATGAAACAACTAAATGTGTATATATCAGATGAGAAGTAATTTACAAACAGAAAAACACTGCATTAAATAAATATGTATTATGTTATAGTTATGTTATATTTATCCCCCATTATTTATAGTTTGTTTCTCCTCTTTATTAGAGGATGTTATTACAATATGGCTTCTGCTCCATTTACAACAGGTGGCTTTGATCCCTTTAATTCAATTTCCTTTTCTAAAAGTGCAGAAAAAACAGAATTCCTGCTTGATGTTGTAACGTTCCTCCACATCCTTCTGCGGGGCTGGAGAATGTGCTTTCTGAAAGCAGCTGAAAGAGAAGCATATGGGGACTTAATGTTTTCATGCGTCCATCAGTGACTTGTGCCCAGTGGCTTGGTCTAAATGGTAGTTCCTGTGTGCGCCGGTAGGTATGACAAGAATCCCCTCGTGCAGCTGGGCATCACACACACACTAGCCTTCCTGTGACAGCACTATGATTTACAATAAACTGGCATTGTGGGAATCTGTGACAGCATTGTGATTTACACCAGACTAGACTGGCATTGTGGGCATCACATGCACTCTAGCCTTCCTGTGACAGCACTATGATTTACAACAAACTGGCATTGTGGGTATCTGTGGCAAAGTGGTTGGTAAGGGGAACAGGTGTAGCGGTGATGCGGTGCAGGAGTGATGAACAGACAACAGTGATTCAGTGAACAAGGTGTTTTAATTCGTAATCCAGGTCTGGTGACCGATAAATAATAACTCCCCGGCTATACACACCAATGTGTATAGCGCGGAGATAACAAAAACTGGACACAGTCCCGAACAAAACACAAGACGCAGTCACCAGTCCTGGGTGCGTGATAACGTGCAGGTGCTCGGTGTAGACACAGGTTTGTTCTCTGTGCAGTGGTGCTCCGGATAGGGCTTTTCTTTCGACAGCTCCGGAGGTGTGCGTAAACTGTCTAATAGTGTGACAAAAAGACAGACAAAAATAAACACACAACACGTAAATCCTTTACACTGAGAGCTCCTCTCTCAATCCTTCTCTATCCCACTGTTTAACCCAAACGAAGGAAAAAATCAGCGTTACCCTGGCCCCTATATGTAATCCCGCATGATATCTAGGTAAACGTTTGCAGCTGCCTTATTACTTGCAGCTGCCTCTCGTTTACCTTTCAAATCAATATGGTCTTACAACAGAGTCATGCTTCTTTCCAGGCTGACCCACTTCCCTGACCCGGAAACGAACTGTCAGGCCAGCCCTTCCAGATACTTCTCCTCCCGTTCTTTAGCGCCCTCACAGGTCGGGAGGAAGATTCATCATCAGAACTCATCTTTCCGTCACAGTATCACACGCGCTCTAGCCTTCCTGTGACATCACTGCACTGCACCAGACTAGACTGGCATTGTGGGTATCACACACGCTCTAGCCTTTCTGTGACAGCACTGCATTACACCAGACTAGACTGGCATTGTGGGCATCACATGCACGCTAGCCTTTCTGTGACAGCACTGTGATTTACACCAAACTGGCATTGTGGGTATCACACGCGCTATAGCCTTCCTGTGACAGCACTGCACTACACCAGACTAGACTGGCATTGTGGTTATCACACACATACCAGCCTTCCTGTGACAGCACTGTGATTTACATCAGATTAGACAGGCATTGTTGGCATCACACTCTAGCCTTCCTGTGACAGCACTATGATTTACACCAGACTAGACTGGCATTGTGGTTATCACACACACACTAGCCTTCCTGTGACAGCACTATGATTTACACCAAACTGGCATTGTGGGCATCACATGCACACTAGCCTTCCTGTGACAGCACTATGATTTACACCAAACTGGCATTGTGGGCATCACATGCACTCTAGCCTTCCTGTGACAGCACTGTGATTTATACCAAACTGGCATTGTGGGTGTCACACGACTCTAGCGTTCCTGTGACAGCACTGTGATTTACACCAAACTGGCATTGTGGGCATCACATGCACTCTAGCCTTCCTGTGACAGCACTGCACTACACCAGATTAGACAGGCATTGTGGGCATCACACTCTAGCCTTCCTGTGACAGCAGTGTGATTTACACCAGACTAGACTGGCATTGTGGTTATCACCATCACTCTAGCCTTCCTGTGACAGCACTATGAGTTACACCAGACTAGACTTGAAGGGTGTGCATCACACACACCATAGCCTTCTCATGCAGAAGCTGTGGCAGAGTTCTAATATAGGAAGGGCAAAGAGTTTATCTTGAATCCTGATTTTTAACCAAGTATGGCAATATTTATAACAAATTCTAAATAAGAAGTTGTGTCTGGGATCAGTGGTAATTGGCAATCCTATTATAGTCAAACAAAATGTTTTAATAACTAAAATGAAAAAAATAAAGGCACATTTTGAAAAGGAGAAAATATTTGTAAACATTTCAGATGCTCCAAAAATAGCTTAAAAAATGCATCTGGCTGGAATGTACCCACCTAAGCATGTTAAAATTCTCCTAATGTAACACACATGGGTTGACGTGTCCTCATAGAATCTGCATTAATTCTGCTATCAGTTGACATGCTTGGTTGGAGGTAGAAGGAGATGTAATGCTTGTCATATTTATGTATTTATTTCCCGTTTGTGCTGATTTCTTAGGTAACCTGGATGGTGTTGACATTCAACAGATAGTTACTTGTGTTTTTCAATTCCCAAAGTCACTCAAATGTATGTTATATTCCACAGCACACAGATACAACAGAGCATCTCTCTAATAATAAATTTGTTGTGTACATTTCAGTGTGCATTCTGCAGACCCGCTCTACTGCACGGCACTCCTGGAGGATGGGCTATAGACTAAGGTAATCCTAGTCTAGATGAACAGGTGTGTAATTCAACAGTTTTGACAGGAGACACTCTGCCTCAATACAATCCATTTCCTATCCTTGAGCAATCCAACCTGGGACACATTGCCAGACCTGCATAGGGAATAAAAAGAACATCACTCAAGAGCTTGCAGAGAGTGGTGACAACACTGATCTTGAGACGCAGTCTCAAGTGATGCATCCTTGCATCCTTTACTGAGGTATTGCATGGTTAAAGCACAGACATGTACAGTGAAGCCTGATAAAGAGTATCAGAACATTTCTTCTACAGTATATTTAACTTTATGATTGAGCAATTACAGATAAAGATCAGAGATGTATGAGAATAACTGGTACTATACAGTAACTGCATAATAGCCACAAATTAAACAGATCAAACTGAAGAAGGCATTAGCCAAAACATTGTCTTTCTGTTTTATAGTGTTTGGATAATAAGATCAGTTCCCTCATCCGGACTCCCCCCGCCTGCAGAGCTAAAAGGTCTTGAAAAACTGTAATGGAACTGCAGTGTTTAGAAGGGAATCTCCATCTACTTGTCTGATTGTTTAGTAATAAGGTTTGAACCAGATTGCCATTGTAATGAAGTGTGATTTCAGCCCACTGAATTGAGCGGGGTGCAAACCATACAGTTCAAAGACAAAAGTCTTACCATTGAAATAAAGAGTGAACTCTGTAGTCGAGAGGTAAGTATGTCTCTTATACTGTGTGGCAAAGTGGTTTTCAGTGCACAAGTGTAGAGGGGATGCAGTACTCAAGACAATGACAAACAACAAAGTACTGGTGAAATGGCAGTTTATTTGTAATTACAATGTCACTTGACAACATTAAAGGAGGATGGGTAATAAGCAGAGATGTGTATTGTACAGTTAAATAAACACAGGGTTCAGTCCCAAAATAACAGACACAGTATTTAAACACATACAGGACACAAACACGATCACACGTCCAAAGCGAGTGCTGAAGTGTAAGTGCTGAAATACAATTTATTTAGTGAGTATTAGCCGACTATAAAAGACAAACCGGGCAATTAACACGGCAAGAAAAACAAACACGAAACACTCACATTACATACACGGTCCTTCAGCAGTTCGTCTGTAACAATAACAAAAGGAACAGTTCACATCGTCACAACCCCTTTTATACCGTCACCATGCCTCCTTGGTTAGCGAGTGCAATCATTTTCCTACAATGCGAGATCGCCACATCGCTTCCCGTCTGAAGAGATGACTTGGTGTACTGTGACTCCGCCCCCTTTCTAGATGGCCAACTTCCACCTTTCCCTGCAATGAATTGCCAAACCATCCAGTCCGGGGCACACTGTTCCCTTTACACAGGGCCTCCACAGTCGGAAGGGAGATTTGTAACTCAGGTTCATTCTTTCTCTGTCACATACTGGTGTTAGTATTATTAACTAATTATATTCATTACACCATGTACATATGCTGAATGAAGGACTGTGACTGCTGCACGAACACTCAGGGAACACGGTCCTCTGTCTTAACATGTAGTAAACAGAAAGTACTGATTATAGGAGAAACCTCAAAATGGAGTGAGGTAACCAGTGGAGTACCACAGGGATCAGTATTAGGTCCTCTGCTAATCCTAGTCTACATTAATGATTTAGATTCTGGTATAGTAAGCAAACTTGTTAAATTTGCAGATGGCACAAAAATAGAAGGATTAACAAACACTGTTGCAGCAACAAAGGTCATTCAAAATTATCTAGACAAGATTCAGAACTGGGCAGACACATGGCAAATGACATTTAATAGAGAAAAGAGTGGCCATAAAAATGTGCATGATAAATATCATTTGGGAGATACTGAAATTGAAGAAGGAATCTATGAAAAAGACCTAGGAGTTTATGTTGACTCAGAAATGTCTTAATCTAGACAATGTGGGAAAGCTATAAAAAAGGCCAACAAAATGCTTGGATACATTGTGAAAAGTGTTGAATTTAAATCAAGGGAAGTAATGTTAAAACTGTACAATGTACTAGTAAGACCTCATCTAGAATATTGTGTTCAGTTCTGGTCACCTTGCTACAAAAAGGATATTGCTGCTCTAGAAAGAGTGCAAAGAAGAGCGACCAGAATTGTTCCGGGTTTAAAAGGCATGTCATATGCAGACAGGCTAAAGTAATTTAATTTAGTCTCGAACAAAGAAAACTACGTGGTGACCTGATTCAAGCATTCAAAATTCTAAAAGGTATTGACAATGTTGTCCCAAAGGACTTTTTCGACCTGAAAAAAGAAACAAGGACCATGGGTCACAAATGGAGATTAGACAAAGGGGCACTGAAAACAGAAAATAGGATGTACTTTTTTACACAGAGAATTGTGAGGGTCTGGAACCAACTCCCCAATAATGTTGTTGAAGCTGATACCTTGGGATCCTTCAAGAAGCTGCTTGATGAGATTCTGGGATCAATAAGCTACTAACAACCAAACAAGCAAGATCGGCCAAATGGCCTCCTTTCCTTTGTAAACTTTCTTCTGTTTTTATGTTCTTATGTCTCAGCCAACACTGGTGCAGCTAATGCAGACCTGTGTGTTCATTGAGGATGTTCAGACCAGGTGTAAAGCATCAGATTAACTCAATAGCAGACCACATAAACAAGGCTTGTGGAGCTCGAAGCACAGCAGAAAGTTTTATTATATCAACATCTGAAGTAACTCGATTTGCCCTGAGGCTCTTGTTGATTTATTGGCCTGATCTATGAAAGCAAACATATGAATGAATGAAATACCTACAGCTCCCCTTTCTTCAGGTAACAAATGTACTCCTTGCCACCATAGCACTGCTTTCGAGGGCTAACCACAGCAATGTTAGGTCATATATTTCAGCTAAATTATGAACAGATTACATTTCAGCATTTATAGAAAAAGCTCTTTACTTAACCCCTGCCCTCACCTGGTAACATATGGAAGAGTGTGACAAGACAGAAATTTTAATCCAGTTGGGAAAGTATTTTTGTTTTAACAATCCAGGTCAATACACAGCAATGTGCAATGCATGGGGTAAATAACAACAGGTTTGCAGTCCCAAATAATAAACACAAATATCCTTCCCACAATGTACAAACACAATCACCAGTCCTGGATGTGTGCTGTACTGCTCGTGGTGGGTGATATAATTTATTGCGTGACAATAATGCTATGCTGTTCTGGGTTTTGTGATGGCAAAAGCTCCAGAACATGTTAGCCATCTACTAATACAACAAGCAACAATTATGGAAAAAACAAAACAAACACTCACGATATGTTATCACAATACTGCACAAGTCCTTCCTGGTTATTTTCTCATAACCAAAGCGAAGGAACAGAATCCGTCTCTCGGACTCCTTTTATGCCATCACACATGACCCCTTGGTAAATGAGTGCAGCTGCCCCTCCAATCCTTGACTGCCACATCGTTTCCCTTCCAGATCGATGAGTTAATGCACCAGAGTTCCGCCTCCTAACTTCCCTTGAACCCTGGGAAAGAACTGTCGGGCCAGCACATCAAAGGTACTCTGTTTCTTAGTGCCCTCACAGATCGGGAGGGAGATTTACTACCAAGAATAATTGTATTTCTGTCACAAAGAGATAAAAAAAACATTTTGAAAATGTTGTTTTAATGACTGTTTTTATGTTGTAAGTTTTCAAAATTCTGTAGAAGTATGAATTCACATGAAACAGGCAAGAGATTGGAGATGGGTTAATGACTCCCCTAAGGATTTTACCAACATTAGCCAGGAAACAAAGAAGCCGTGTGAGATTTCAGATAGTTTAGTGTTGAACAGTCTTACAACAAGGACTGCATGTGTCACACTTAAATGAACTGCATTCTTAAAGCTACTGTATACAGGTATGCAACTAGTCGTAGTGACTCTAGTGAATCAGAAGACTGTACAAACATTGTACCTTATTCAATCCAGCAGGAGTCTTGGATAACCACAATAGCATATGAGTACAGAAAGCAGAGTCTCAAACTGTCTGTCTAATGAAGGAAACCTTATTAACAACCTTTTCCTGAAGGCTGGCGGAAGCAATACCATAGTGGCTCATTACTCTAATAAAATGCCCCGTACTTTGAGTTTTTTATATTGTTTTTTAATAGCAATTAGAAACCTCAGAACATCCATCCACCATTCAAGAAACTTCTGAGCAGGTTCAGAAGCATTTAAACTAGAAAGGAAGGGGGGAGAAATCAACAAAAAAACAGAAGGGAGACTGCATCAAAACAAGAACAACAACTCAGGTAAGACAACCATTAAATGTATTTATCTAAATGCTAGAAGTATCAGAAACAAAATTCTAGAACTTGAAGCTACTGCACTAACAGGTAACTATGATGTGATAGGTGTTACAGAAACGTGGTTATCTGAGAGTGATGGGGACGAATATAATATTTGTGGGTATACACTGTATAGGAAAGACAGGCAGGACAGAAGAGGAGGAGGGGTAGCGCTATACATAAGAAACAGTCTTGAAGCCCAGGTGTTAAACCTGGACAAAGAAAATAAAACCGAATCAATATGGGTTAGAATAACAGACAAAAATTCAAAAGGCATAATAATAGGAGCATGCTATAGACCGCCAGATTCAGACGGTGAGCACAATAATCTGTTATACAATGACATTAGAAATGTGTGTAGCAAAGGAGAAGCCATACTAATGGGGGATTTCAACTTCCCCCAAATAAAATGGGAAAACCCGGTGGGTAGCGCGAAGGATGAAATAGAAATGGTGGAAATCACAAATGACTGCTTCCTAACACAATTTGTCAAGGCACCCACTAGAGGGGAGGCATGCCTTGATTTAGTCTTTTCAAATAACGAAGATAGAATAACTAAAACAGAGGTCAGAGAACCACTGGCAAACTCAGACCACAACATGGTCTCATTTGAAGTGTTTTTTAAATCCCCAAAAGTAAAGACTAAAGCTAAGGTTTACAATTTTAGAAAAGCAAACTATGAAGGTATGAAACAGAGACTAACAGAAGTAGATTGGAGTAAAATAGAGAAAACACCCACAGAAGAAGGATGGTTGTTCTTCAAAAATGTAGTACTAGAGGCGCAAAACAATTACATCCCTAAAGTAGACAAATCTAAATGTAAAACTAAATTGCCAAAATGGTTTAATAGATCAATTAAAAAAAATATTCAGCGAAAAAAGGCACTTTACAGAGCATTAAAAAAGGACCAAAAAGAAAGTACGCAGAAAGAGTACACAGAACTGCAAACGCAAGTCAAAAAGGAAGTTAGAAAGGCCAAGAGAGAAATAGAAATGAACATTGCTAAGGGAGCTAAAACCAATTCCAAAATGTTTTTCCAATATTACAACAGCAAGAGAACATTCAAAGAGGAGATTAAATGTTTAAGAGATACAAATGGCAAAATCGTAGAGGAAGAAAAAAAAATAGCAAATATGTTAAATGATTACTTTTCACAAGTTTTTACAAAGGAAGATACTGACAACATGCCCCACATGTCATCCAGTTCCTATCCAGTTTTAAATAACTTTAGCATAACTGAGGCAGAAGTGTTAAAGGGACTAGGAGCTCTTAAAATAAACAAATCCCCTGGGCCGGATGAGATCCTCCCAGTAGTACTCAAAGAAATGAAAGAAGTAATTTACAAACCGCTAACCAAGATCATGCAGCAGTCTCTTGACACAGGGGTGGTACCGACAGACTGGAAAATTGCAAACGTAATACCGATCCACAAAAAGGGAAACAAAACTGAACCAGGTAACTACAGACCAGTAAGCCTGACTTCTATTATATGCAAACTTATGGAAACTATAATAAGATCCAAAATGGAAAATTACCTATATGGTAACAGGGTACTGGGAGACAGTCAACATGGTTTTAGGAAAGGGAGATCGTGCCTAACTAACTTGCTTGATTTTTTTGAGGATGCAACATCGATAATGGATAATTGCAAAGCATATGACATGGTTTATTTAGATTTCCAGAAAGCTTTTGACAAAGTCCCGCACAAAAGATTAATTCTCAAACTGAACGCAGTTGGGATTCAAGGAAACACATGTACATGGATTAGGGAGTGGTTAACATGTAGAAAACAGAAAGTACTGATTAGAGGAAAAACCTCAGAATGGAGTGTGGTAACCAGCGGTGTACCACAGGGATCAGTATTAGGTCCTCTGCTATTCCTAATCTACATTAATGATTTAGATTCTGGTATAGTAAGCAAACTTGTTAAATTTGCAGACGACACAAAAGTAGGAGGAGTGGCAAACACTGTTGCAGCAGCAAAGGTCATTCAAAATGATCTAGACAAGATTCAGAACTGGGCAGACACATGGCAAATGACATTTAATAGAGAAAAGTGTAAGGTACTGCACGCAGGAAATAAAAATGTACATTATAAATATCATATGGGAGATATTGAAATTGGAGAAGGAATCTATGAAAAAGACCTAGGAGTTTTTGTTGACTCAGAAATGTCTTCATCTAGACAATGTGGGGAAGCTATAAAAAAGGCTAACAAGATGCTCGGCTACATTGTGAAAAATGTTGAATTTAAATCAAGGGAAGTAATGTTAAAACTGTACAATGCACTAGTAAGACCTCATCTTGA
Organism: Polyodon spathula; assembly: GCF_017654505.1. Taxonomy (NCBI): domain Eukaryota; kingdom Metazoa; phylum Chordata; class Actinopteri; order Acipenseriformes; family Polyodontidae; genus Polyodon; species Polyodon spathula. Next base: position 23,434,634 of record NC_054546.1, read on the forward strand.
ATATTGTGTTCAGTTCTGGTCACCTCGTTATAAAAAAAATATTGCTGCTCTAGAAAGAGTGCAAAGAAGAGCGACCAGAATTATTCCGGGCTTAAAAGGCATGTCATATGCAGACAGGCTAAAAGAATTGAATCTGTTCAGTCTTGAACAAAGAAGACTACGTGGCGACCTAATTCAAGCATTCAAAATTCTAAAAGGTATTGACAGTGTCGACCCAAGGGACTTTTTCAGCCTGAAAAAAGAAACAAGGACCAGGGGTCACAAATGGAGTTTAGAAAAAGGGGCATTCAGAACAGAAAATAGGAGACACTTTTTTACACAGAGAATTGTGAGGGTCTGGAATCAACTCCCCAGTAATGTTGTTGAAGCTGACACCCTGGGATCCTTCAAGAAGCTGCTTGATGAGATTTTGGGATCAATAAGCTACTAACAACCAAACGAGCAAGATGGGCCGAATGGCCTCCTCTCGTTTGTAAACTTTCTTATGTTCTTATGTTCTTATTACAGGGCCTACCACACTTTAATAATATAAGCATGAAAGGTAAATAAACCTGTAAGGACATGTTTTCAAATGTTCAGAATAACAATAAAGGCGCTGTTTACTAGACAATAAAAGACAGGGTTCAATTGATTAACTAAAACTTGTTTCCCTCCATCCAGGGATGTCATTTAAAGAAAAAAAAATGGGGTTGGGGTGGGGCAAAGTTGTGTCAGCATTCATTCTCTGTCCCAAATAACATGAATGAGAAAACAGGCAGTAATTTGGCTAGTTTACAAGGAGATAGCATGCTGCACTTTGTCAACATCGTTCTTATTCTTAAAATAAATTATAAAAAAAGTATTTTTAAAGCACAGCACTAGTTTAAAACAAACACAAAAAAAGTAATGTATTGCTTTTCTGCCAATCCACTATGAAAGACAACAATGAGTTTACAGATCAGCTATGCAAACCTGAAAAATGTACAGTACAGCCCTACACATGAGCCTAAACCTGAAAACACACCACACAGTCCTACACATGCATCTAAACTTGAAAACATATAATACAGCCCAGCCTAATCTCATTTTCAAATCTGTGGTACCTTTTCTTTAGAGCATGTATAAATAATTGTACCTGGGCATAAGCAATATTATTAATAGTTTCTTCCACAAATTAATCCCTCCTTGTTTCGCTGTGTTTAATTTCTTCCATTTTGCACCTGCTGTGACAAACATATCCCACATTTCCCTGATGTCAATAATATTATATTATCAATTGCATATATTGATCAATTACACCACATAGCAATCGACGCAGACTTAGATTAGATTAGAGTTAGATTAGAAAAGAATGATGTTTGAAAAACTTATTTTATTTCTTTGGGAAGAAAACTTTGACCATCTTATATGTGATTATATTATGTGGATGATATAATGCCATACAAATCGTCTGGGGAGTAAACCAAGGTCTGGGGGATACTCAAAAATAGTATCATTATTAATCTGGGGATGCTGTTATCTGCATAATAAATTGTAGCAGGAAGCCACTTGTGACGTCCTCTATTGAGCGTGACCCATTGTATTCACAGTGTAGGAATTACAAAGCAGCAGTGACACGCTAAACAAGAGCAATCTACCTCCATATACAACACAATATCTGGAAACTAAGAGATCCACCTCCATATACAACACAATATCTGGAAACTAAGAGATCCACCTCCATATACAACACAATATCTGGAAGTATTGCTTTACTTAAAAACAAGTAATTTATATGGGGTGTTACATTTAAATTGCTTATATTATCAGGGAAATGTTTACTACTTTTTTCCAAATCCCATCGGTTTCTTATGGCTATCCAACATTCTTGTGACTGATGTGTACTGGATTAACTGTTGTTGACATTGAATGACATTTCCCATTAGTCTACACAAATTCATACAAAACTGAACTCCTTTCTCACTGAGTTCCCCAAGCCCACTGCACTCTTTGTGGTTGGCAATGCATGTATACATTTTAAACAGAGAGCCAGATGGTCTTTCTAAATAACTATTTAATTTAGTAAACAACACAGCAACTCAAACGAGATAAAAACACATTAAAAAATGAATAATAGGATACAGAATCCCTAAATGACTTTGTGATAGCATGTGTGTCTATTTGTGTTAGTCCTAATGCAACATTTCTCAAATGCGGCCACCAGCTGGATTTTGTGCAGCCACATCAGCCCCCAGTACTCTTCTTTTAATCCTCTTGATCTGAATAAGCACCACTATCCACATTGTATTCAACACAGCTTATGCTGATTACATTCAGATTCAAGGGTAAAGAATTCCATCCATTTCGCTTTGTGTCAGTGCTGCTCATTGGTGGATCAACGAGAGAAGAATACCAGTGCATCGTTAAAACAGTGTATGGAGTAACATTATGCAGGTGTACCTCATGCTTTCCAAACTGGCCCAATTAGCAATGTTACATGTAGATCAGCTGTTTGTTTTGTTGTGATCCTATTTTTTGTTATGAAGAGGGCCAAAGTCAGGGTTTTTTCCATTTTATTTATGTCAGATGTTACTTACTTTTACTACTTTTTTGCCCTTTCTTCCTGAAATACATATAAGAAAAAACTAAGTATAACTTTAACTTCTGTGTGACATCATCCATTCCTTTATAGTTAATTCAGTGGGGCAAAGTAAAGCCTTCACACCTTACTATTCAGGAATGTTACAGTTTTACATATCATTTTATAACAGCATTTCAAATCATTATACAGTTATATATCATTATAGATTCAGCTGGGAATTGTGCAGCATGTGATTAGAACAGGAAAGTGAAAGTAATTGTTCTATTAATTTAACTTCAATACGTTAGTAATGTACTTTATCTTCAGTATTGTATTTATTTATATCAATGTATATGATTGATTAACCTATTAAGCTTGGCCTGTTGTCAGAGTAATAATAATAATTGAATACAAAATGTATTTACAAATACACTTCAGATTTATTATAGAAATACATTTTAAAAATGTGCACAGGTCTACAGTTTATTTTTCATACAATATACTTAGTATGTTTAGTAAAAAAATGTTAGTGCAGCCACAAGTAAGGGTCTATGAGGCCACCAAGAAAAAATGTTTGAGAACCGCATGTTATGACATTATTGTTCTGTTTATCTGAAACTCTCTTGTTATTTTAGATGAATTTTAGACTTCTACATATTCCTAGATGCACAAAACATCTTACTGCATATGTACAGTGGCTCTCAAAAGTATTCACTTCCCTTGGATTTTTTCATGTTTTATTGTGTTACAACATAGAATCAAAATGGATTTAATTAGTTTTTGCCACTGATCAACACAAAAAAGTCCATAATGTCCAAGTGAAAAATAAAATCTACAAATTGTTCTAAATTAATTACAAATATAAAACAGAAAATAATTGATTGCATAAGTATTCACCCCCTTTGCTATGACACACCTATATACAATTATTTTCTGTTTTATATTTGTAATTAATTTAGAAGAATTTGTAGATTTTATTTTTCATTTTGACATTATGGACTTTTTTTGTGTTGATCAGTGGCAAAAACTCTTAATTAAATCCATTTTGATCCCATGTTGTAACAGAATAAAATGTGGAAAAGCCCAAGGGGAATGAATACTTTTGAGAGCCACTGTAAATGTTGTATTGTGTATATATACAATGCTGTGAAAAAGTATTTGCAACTGTCTGATTTTCTTCATTTTTGCACATTTTTTTCACATTGAATTTGGTCAGATCTTTTTGTGGGTTGTAGTAGTTTATACAGGGAGTCTAAAAGAAAAAAAATGACACCAAAGTTTTGTGCTTCTGTCATTTGTTTGGTGTGCAAGGTAATCAAACATGCAATCCAATCTTCAGGTGTGAAAAAGTTATTTCCCCCCTAGTTAACTCCACCCAATTAAATGGATAGTTAGGGTCAACTGTTTGAATACTTTGGTTAACAATCAGGCCTGATTTGGGCCAGCCCTGCCCAATATAAATCTGACTAACTTTGGCCCTTACTCAGAGTGAAGTTGTCAGCACACAGGTTCTAGAGGCACATTATGCCACAATCAACAGAAATTCCTGAAGACCTCCGGAAAAAAAGTTGTTGATGTCTAGCAATCTGGAAAGGGTTACAAAGCCATTTCTAAGACTCAGGGGCTCAGATCCATATTGCCCAAATGGAGAAAGTTTGGGACTGTAGTGAATCTACCCAGGAGTGGGTGTCCTCTCCAGGAAGTCACAAAGAACCCTAGAACAACATTCAGGGATCTGAAGGCCTCTCTTGCCTCAGCTAAGGCCAGTGTTCATGACTCCACCATCAGAAAGACACTGGGCAAAAATGGGATTCATTGCAGAGTAGCAAGGCAGAAACCATTGCTCACTAAGAAGAACATGAATGCTCGTCTCAAGTTTTCCAAAAAGCACCTGAGTGATCCTCAAGAGTCCTGGAACAATGTTCTATTGACAGATGAGTCAAAAGTGGAACTTTTTGACTAACATGGGCCCCATTGTGTCTGGCAAAAACCAAACACTGCATTCCGCAGCAAGAACCTTATACCAATGGTCAAGCATGGTGGTGGTAGTGAATTGATTTGGTGATGCTTGCTGCATCAGGACCTGGACGACTTGCATTTATTGAAGGAACCATGAATTCTGCTCTGTATCAGAGAATTCTACAGGAGAATGTCAAGCCATCCATCTGTGAGCTGAAGCTGAAGCGTAGCTGGGTCATGCAGCAAAACAATGATCCGAAACACAAAAGCAAGTCTACTTCAGAATGGTTGAAGAACAAGAAATTAAAATTTTTGGAATGGCTAGTCGAAGTCCAGACCTAAACCCCAATGAGATGAGTTGAAGCAGTTCTGCATGAAGGAGTGGGCCAAAATTCCTCCTCGGCGCTGTAAGAGACTGATCAATAACTACAGGAAGCGTTTGGTTGCAGTTATTGCTGCTAACAGTGGCGTAACCAGTTATTTAATCTAAGAGGGCAATTACTTTTTCACACAGGGGCATTGGGTGTTGCATAAATTTCTTCAATAAATAAATGAAATAAGTATCAAAATTGTGTGTTATTTGTTCACTCAGGGTCCCTTTTATTTAATATTAGATTTTGGTTGAAGATCTGATAACATTCAGTGTAAAAAATATGCAAAAACTCAGAAAATCAGACAGGGTGCAAATACTTTTTCACGGCACTATATATATATATATATATATATATATATATATATATATATATATATATACACACACACACACACACACACACACATATACACACTGTATATTTGTTTGAAAGGAGGAATAACTGCACTGTACATAAATGAAAAGCTTTTTGATGTGTTAAAACATATTTTATTTCAGGATGTTTCGCACAAAAGCCCTTCTTCAGCTGTGTAGAAAGAAAAGTAAACACTGTGCAGTAAACATGTTATTTTTCAAGAATTCCGTGCATGATGTCATGATTATGTCAGAATAGTATGTTCATTCCAAAAGGTTCCAAAGTTCCTAGTTTGAAAATAAATTCACGTTCCCTTTGTTTCCGAGCAGCATTTCTTCCATAGCACTGACTGATCCCACAGATGGTGAAGTATTCAGCAGTGTGATTATCACTGGTGAAATGTCGGATTCCTGGAAATGTGAATGAATGCTTCATAAATGATACACAAAGAGGTCTGCTAAATGCCTTTTAGTTTCCCCAATGTACATTTTGTTGCATTTCATGCAGCTAATGAAGTAAATTATGCCTTTAGAATAGCATGTAAAAAGTTAATGGATTTTTATAATGGAACCTCGGAATGAACATTCTATTCTGACATAAATATGACAACATCCATAGAAGTCTATACCATGTTGTCTGCACTGTATTTACTTTGCCCCACACACGTGCCCCACACATGTGGCAAGGGGTTAATTGACAATCAATAAATGTACAAGTTTTTGCTTAAAAGAGCCATTTGGTATGGGAATCACCTGGCTCCAAATGATAACACTGTGTAACAATTTCTTTTTTTTTTCCTGGGTAGTAAGTGTTATTTCCTAATTGCTTATGCCTCAAAAAATGACTACAAAAGATTTAGAAGTGAGTAGTTTTTCGAGATTTACGATTATACTGTATTTACAGTATAATCGTAAATCTCGAAAAACTACTCACTTCTAAATCTTTTGTAGTCATTTTTGTATTACTTTAGTATAAATACATGTTAATTTGGATTCATATGTTGTTTTTATCTGACTTTATGTGGACGGAAAGACACACATTTGCCCGTTTTCCCATTGGAAATAGTGATATTTTGAAATATCACTGTCCTGGTCACAAAAGCAAAGTTTGTGGGGAATAATAGCCATTTTCTATACTTTTGAGGCATAAGCAATTAGGAAATAACACTGGCTGTTACTCCAGTGTGCTTAACAATGGGTTAACACTGCAGTGTTTTCTTCATTCCACCTGATTGCTTTGCCATGTGCGATGCTCAAGGCAGGTTTGCTGGAGAGATAGTCCATGTGTACAGTCTTTCATCTGTGTGGAGTGGTGACTCAGCCGGGCTGTTTTCTCTCACAGACACTGGAAATACACTGTTGTTCTCCTCAGGGAGGATTTGACTTTTGCTTTTTTATTGGATTAAAAGCTTTTTTCCAGACACTTTGCCCTCTGACAGGCATCTTATCCTGTGCAACAAGCCTCCGTGTGAACTAAGTGAGGTCCACCTGCATATACATCCCCAGAGAAATGCACAGGAAGGAGGGATGATTCTGGGGGGGTGGTATGAAAAGGGTCTGTCGTGGTTCAAGTCTACTAATTGTCACTCTTTTTACAGTGGGCCTATGACAGAAATATAATGAATCTTGGTTGTAAATCCTCTCGACCTGTGAGGGCACTAAGCAGCGGAGGTAGAGTCCTTTGGACAGGCTGGCTCGACAGTTAATTCCCAGGGTCGGGAATTTGGTCAGCCTGGAAGAAGGCGAGAATCCATTGCAAGAATTTATTGACCTGGAAGGTAAACGACGTAGCAGCTTCAGATAGTAGAGACAGCTGTACTCATTTCCCAAGGGATTACGCGTGATAGCATAAAACAGACCAGAGAATCATAATCTACTCCTTCGCTTGGTTTTGCATTTAAACTAGGGCCATGAGAGATGCAGTAACAATTGTTATAAAAAGGATATTCGTGAGTGTTTTGTTTGTTAGTAATTGTCTTTGTTTGTAAACCACCAGGTGGCTAACATGCATCCAGAACTGTCGCCTTGGGCCAGCACAAAGCCGGAACAATACTTCACTACAATCACAACTAAACTGTTATCATCCACCATGAGCACCACTGCATGCATCCGGACTGGTGACCATGGCTAGTATTATTGTGTGGCGCATAATGAGTACTTATTATTTGGGATGCAATCTCTGTCTTTTCTATCTCCATGCTTTACACATTGGTGTGTATGGCCGAAGCTTATTGTTTTGGTTGCCTGGCCAGGATTTATAAAAATAAATGGCCCTTTTCCAAACCAGATTACAAATTGTCTGTCTGTGATTGTTCCGGCACTGCATCAACTCTGCACCTGTTCATAATCAGCAGCCACTTTGCCACAGGGCCCCATGTTAATTTCAGCCTGTAATGCGAAGTTGTTATCCAGACTTTATTTTCACTCCAGAAGTCCATTTTAATGCTACCATCACCACACTGCAGATCCACTCATGAATTGTAAACTCATTGGAGGTGCCCTAGAGGTGAATCCTAATAGTAGCGCACCTTTCTTTTTTGATCAAAAAGAATTTGGATGCTGTTTATGAGAATCAACATCCAAACTGTGGGAGAACACCAAAATACTTTTATGCCAGTATCCTTACATATTATAAGAGGTCGCAACTGAACATTTAACCACAGCCACAGGTCCAGGTTCAGAGACCAATGCACTGTCTGCTCCTCTAAAAGAGATGCCTTCCTTTCTGAAGCAGACAGACACAGATATGTTACTTAGTCTGCTACTGGAGAGAGTTCAGTACATGCCATATTTATACAGTGATCACACGTGATGTAATTTTAAGATAGGCAAACATTGCCAGGTGAGATGTATGCGTGGGGAGCATGACAGTACCTGCCAGGAGCTGTATGGAGTCTATTGTGATTGAGTCACTGCAGAATGTACACTAGTGAAGTATGTGGTTGCAGAGCAGCACTCAGCTGGAACCTGGCTTTGGAGTCTTAAAAAGCTGCTAAAATATCAGCAGAATAAAGTAGCTGTCATTTTGTGTTCCTGGCTGGGTTTGTGTACAAACCCTGCAACATCTCCTGGTTAATAATAGGAATGAGACGCTACAATCTGGAGGCTTCTGCCTGGTTAAAGGTTGACCATGTGGATCACAAAGAGACTCCTTAAGTTAAAGTAGATACAAATATAATAATATTTATTTTTATATAGCGCCTTTCATAGAAACCACCATCATAAAGCTCTTTGGGTGTGTGAACTATACATCAGCTGCAAAGTCACTTACAAGAATGTCTCATCTGAAAGATGGAGCACAAGGAGGTTAAATGACTTGCTCAGAGTCATACATTGAGCTGGGATTTGAACCGAGGGACCTTCTGGTTATAAGCCTGTTTCTTTAACCACTGGAATAAGTACCGCACTCAGACAATAATGCTACCCCAGCTCAAACAAATGCAGCACTTCATAAAGAAAAGCATAGAAGAACACAGTATGGCAAAACATTACAAATAGAAACAACATTAATTAAATAAAATGGACTTAAAAGAATACACACTACAGCAGGAGTGGGCAACTCTGGTCCTAGATGGCCAGCGTCCCTCCTGGTGTTCATTCCAACTGATCAGTTAAGCTTCTAATAAGCTCTCACTGTGGCAATGCTGTTTAGGGGCTAGCCACTGGATCAACTCATCTTCGTCACCGAAGTCCTGTCTGGATCAGGAGACTGTGAGTGTTTAGTTCTCTTGCAGGTTGAAGATAAAGAAATACCATAAAAAAACGCAATAAAAAAGTTGCGCTTTTCGAAAACCACAGTACTTCGATTTATCGCCGTTGTTTTTGGCAATTTAAAATAAATAATGCGCCATTAATTCAAAGTAATACGGTATTAGCTACACATTTATAATACATGTTGGCTGGAAAGTCAATGGGGTCTGTTCAGTTGATCTAAACAGTAGTGGATTTGAATGCAGTTATTGTTGAAAACATCACCAATAAAACAGGGAATTAAACTTTGTACTCAGAGGGAATTAGAAAGAGCAGAGAGAAGAAAGAAAAAAAATCCAAAGACTGGAAATGATAAGAGAAAATAATTCAAATTAAAAAAACTAAACTCAACAAAACAATTGCTGCTGGTATGCAGCCAATCCCTCAAGGTTAAAAAAAAAAAAAAAAAAAAAAAAAAAAAAAACAGAAAAGAAATACTGATCTTCTGCACTGCCATTTTTAAAAGGCAAAGAACACTGCAACCAATCCACATGGCACTGTAGTCTGCTTTCAGCAGTGGTGGTTTAAACAGGGAAGTAACATTGGTTTTTGAAGTTGTGGTAAACTGTAGAGTAGGAAAGCAGCATTAATCCTAGTAGTCTGGAAGCACAATGGAAGATGAAAACAAAGTGTTTGTAATATAAAAAATCCACAGCAAAAATAATCCAAAAGGTCCAGTCAGAGTACCACAAAAAAAGTATCAAAACAAACAAAACTTTCTAAAAAATGCAAAGTCACACAAAAAAAAGAATCCAGCAACAATAATTCAGTCTTTCAATAACAGCTCCTGCTGCTTTTAGGTTATCGGGTTCAATCTGCTTTCCAATAATTAAATAGCACACCCACTTGTTCCTCGTTTTCTTTTGACCCTGTCTGTCTTCTGACCCTGCTCTTTTCTTTCATTCTGTCTCTTGTTCTTTCTTTCGTTAAGTTGTGTTCTGCCTTAGTTCAGTTGGGTTCTCTACATTCCAACTCTGTCCATGTCCCGCTGCTGTATCTTTCTCTCTGTCCCTTTCTTTGCCTGTTCCATGCTCTCTGCTTCCTGCTTTTTTCTTCCTGTGCTTCCTCCCATGTTTTCTGTTCCAGCTACCTTTTTAATACTCAGGTTAATTAATAATTTCTTCCATTTAGTGCTGGTGCGTAACTGACAGCTAGTTAGCAATGTGCATTCTGCATGGGGATTCCTGCCAAGATGTGACCAAATTCATTTGTGCAATCACAATCATTGCTTGTGAAAGAAAAACTTAGAAATAAAGTGAAGACATAGAAAAATGAAAGATAGTACAAGTGAACAGAAAAAAAAAGAATCCAACAGTGACTTGTCACCTGGTGACAGACGGTTTTGATTTTTTCTGCTTTTCCAGAAGTACTTATTGAAGAGAACCTGTCATCAAAGTGACCTAACTTCTGTTTATTTCCACTGTGCTGTAAACAGATGTTACTTAGCTTTTTGTTTGTATTTTTAGTGACTCCTGTCTATGGTTTTAAAGCTGGCCCTGACAGGAGACTCACAACCTGATATCCACTGGAGGCCCGGAGCGTGTCGGCTGCTGGCTCTGACTAATCTCTCGGTCACCTTGCTCTGTTGTTTTTCTTTTCGTTCCAAGGTGCAGTCATGCATTGTTATCAGACTGTTTGGTCTGAAGTCAACATTCTTTATAGATCAATGATTTTTTAAAGATCACTGGCCACTAAAATCCAAGCCCCCCCTTTCACTAAATGTTCTGCAAGTCTTTCTTGCCCTCTCCCCACCACCTCCAACTGCTGGGGGTCGGTGGTCTTCCATCACCCAGCCATGGTGCATATTTATCAATATATAATATTTAACTTTATTTTTATACAGCACCTTTCATAGTGGACCACAATCACAAAGCACTTTACAGAGTTTGGCTGTGAACTGTGCATTATATGGACAGAGCACAAGGAGGTTAAGTGATTGTTCAGGGTCACACAGTGAGTCAGTCAGTGGCAGAGGTGGTATTTGAACCAGTTACCTCCCAGTTACAAGCCCTGGACTTTAATCACACTGAACCACACTGCCTCCTTGGCTATGCCTCTACTATGTTGATAATATATAAACAAATTAGTTAATATCAGTATCCTCCGGTGACTTTTTTTACCGGTGAGGCACAAATCACGAATAAAAAAGCCGGGCTATAGACTAATTAAATGTATCATGTGTTTTACAGCCAAGTATCAACACATTAAAATTAAACCTGATTGATGGATGGATCAGGATGCAATAATACAAAGTTACTGCTAGATAACTTTAGCCGCACTGCGAGAGGGGATGTTTACTGCTGTGCGAACCAAGTGAAGCCAGTTTCAAGTTCCATGATTGCATTTTGTTTCAAGATGCTTTTCTTATTTGTTTATGTATCTATTGAAAACTTATGTTTAAGTTTAGTCTGTAAACCACACGTTCAAATGGTTTTCCTTTTTAAATATTTAAACTCACGTTCTGGAAATATAATAATAATAATAATAATAATAATAATAATAATAATAATAATAATATGAAGTATAAACAGTAGCCATAATAGGTGCATCGATTATAAAAAGCAACACCAGCATAAACATCGGTTACAAATTTGCATTAAAGAAAGGGCCAAAATCAAGCCTAAAATAATATATTATTTAATTTATACTAATTAATTACATATGACACCAGCATGGAACACCTAATATAAATACACAGACTAAATATCACAGAACAATTAATTCAAAAGTAGACAGTTTGTGATATTGTGGCAAAAAATTGACACATATGGCCATTCAAAAATAAATAAATAAATGTATGCCTACCTTATTTGTAGTGAAGGTCGAAGCAAAGCGTGTGATTACATCATCGTACCAGGTCGGTTGCTTCTCCAGGAAAGACAGCAATTCTTTTTTAGTTGATAGCGTGGCCAGTGCAGTTAGACGACCTTGATTCATAGTGCTCCTCAGGTGGGTCTTGTTTCGTTTCAGGTAGGAGAAGCTTTGTTCCACATTAACTGTTGTTGCTGATGTCATGGCAACTAAACAGAAAAAGCAGTATGCTTTCTTCAGCACCTCATGCAGTCCATTTTTGTTGATCAAATGCAGGATATAAAACAGAAAACAGTTCTGAAACTGATCACCTCTAAAGACCACACCAAACTAATTTTTCAGACTATCGAAGTAGCTGCCATACAAGCGAGTTGAAGGCATCTATAGGGAATTGCTTGCTGAAAGCTGAAAATCACGTTGAATCTGACAGAAAGTGGAGGGCCCTTATGTCTATAAACCGAAGGATTTCAAAGTACAGTGGCAAAAACTTGTTCTGACTGTCTTCAGAGGATCCTTTATTTGTTGGCCTTTGTGCAGGACAGTTGGCAAGGGCAGTGGCTACAGAACGTTAGGTTACTTACCGTAACCCTTGTTCCCTGTAAGAGAAGATGACCACCACTACATTAAGTATGGGATATTCCTCCCCTTCGGGTAGGTATTGCTGAGCTCTCTATACCAGAGCTGCCGAAAGTCCCCTTCCTGGAATGACGCACTCGGTCCCGTCCATAAAATAAAATAAAACCGTCACTCACAGGAAGATCTTGTCATGCATATTTACATTGTATATCTGGGGTTTATGTCACAACTGTGTCCTCGCCAATTACCGTTAAAGAAAATACCCATTATAGCCCATAATGTAATTATTAACCATGACAAAATACCACAATAAGAACTAGTGATTCTGGCATAATTATCTCTAGATTCATGATGAAAAAGAAATTAACAATTTATATTATGTATGTTTAAGTATTTCAAATCAATCATAAATGTGCATTTGTTATAAGACAAAAATAAACCTATCAATCCAAATTCTTATTACATTTATTCATATTGTCAAAGGAAGAAGAATAAAGGTTAGGTTTCATAGTTAAAAACACGTATAAAGAAGAAACAAATTATAACATTCAGGGAAAAGTAATGCAAATATTCATAATAAATCCTTGATGTGCTCTCTTGTCAAAGAGTTCAGCATTAGTGAAGCAGTCTTAATCGTTCATTACGCATTACATATACATGTGCCAGCTTGCACGTGGCGAAGTACGTATGTACAATGTTCAGCATCTAGTTGGATAGACGTACATTACGTATTGTGACGATATCAATATCATGGCTTCAGTTCAGTTACTTGTAAACACACAATATAAGTTTGATACTTATTCTGTTGGTACAATGTTTAAAACAAAGTCTTCTTAACACAGTCGTCCTCTCTTTAGAAGAACTTCAGAGTTTGAGTTGAAAGTGATGAGATGTTTTGAAGAAAGAGTGAATCCAGCGAGAGTCCAGTGAGAGTCCAGGGTCCAGAGAGAAGAGCAGAGACCAGTTGAAAGTCAAAATCCTTGTTTTGAGTTTAAATAACACGATGTATAGACATTCCCTTGTACTATAAACAAGTCTTTGTCAGTCCGTCCATTGGTTCACAGAATTTGATAGACAGTTGCGTGTGAACAGGGTGTGTGAGAAATGTTACCAAAATATTTTACATTTATCATTTAAACCTCCTATTCATTATAACTTTAGTTACATTCATTGGAGAAGCATACCATTTTCAGTTTCATTCTCTATACAAAATTATGATTACAAGCATATAAAACACATCATAATACAATCAAATGATAATATTTAAAAATAATTATTAGTTTATAATATTCATTTAAAACACAATAAACACTTTTAGATTTATAAACAGATTTCTTGGGAAATTTACCTAAAATAACTATTAAACTTGTGTCCACAAGTTATGTAATTAAAAAATGACATTTTGGAAGACGAGCTTCAAAGAGTTAACACAGTTTGTGTTCTGTGCCTTATCTTCAGCTTTGAAGAAACAACCCATTACCCTCAGCATGACACACAGACAAGAGTCTGAATTAAATATCTGGAAAATGCTTATATTAAAATTAATTTAACCATGAATTTTCTTGACAATCCTCCTCTTTTTCCATCGAACCCATGAGGACGACCAAAGTTACCTCGCTGGTGGTGGTCATCTTCTCTTTCAGGGAACCAGGGTTACAGTAAGTATCCTAGCATTCTCTTTCAATTCAAAGACTACCACCACTACATTAAGTATGGGATAATCTATACCAAAGCCGTCGCGATGGAGAAGGAACAGCAGCATATGATGGACGCACAACACTGTCTAACCCAGAGGTTAGCGGTGTGAACTTGCACCCTCAAAGACCCTTGTGCCTACAGAAGGAAAGGCAGTGTCTACCACATTAATACGGTAGAACCTGGAGAAAGTATGCGGCATAGCCCAGCTAGCCACAGAACAAATGTCAGACATTGAGGCACCTTTGAAAAGGGCCCAAGATGTAGCCAACCCTCTAGTGGAGCTTTTGTCCTGTGCACGTAGCATCTCAATACCCACACTGGGCAGAGGAAATTCAATCTCTCATCCTATGTTGAAGCAAACGGAGGTGGAAAGAAGGACTCAGATTCCACAGATTTGGAAGGCTATGATCACCTTGGGGAGGAAAGCAGCGTTGGTTTGCAGAAATACCCTGCTGCCATCCTCACAAATACGCATGAAAGAGCTGTGCACAGACAGCACCTGCAGCTTAGTGACCCACTTAGCGGAGGTAATAGCCAAGAGGAAGGCTGTCTTCAGACAAGTACTTCAGCTCTATGGAATACATGGGCTCAAACGGGGCCTTAACATTATCGCCGAGTGCCTCTAAAAAAACAGGTAGCCAAAAAATGTGCACCAGGAGACATTGAATCTACAGGGCAGAGATAGCCGCTAAATACACCTTCAAGGTGGAAGGTGACCTTCCAGCATCAAACAGTTCTTGCAGAAACTGCAAGATGACTGACATAGGGCAAGATATGGAGTCATGGCTTCTAGCCAGATACCAAGCCTGAAAATACTTCCACTTACAGGTAAACAAAGACCTAGTGGAGTTTGTCCTAGTGCTCTGTAGAGTACCCACAACCACATCCGATAGCCCTAGGCCAGAGTCTCCAGGGGATCTCCCAGGGCTGGCCATGCAACAGCTGGCACAGGGTCGAAAACCACTTGGGGGCCACTAGGAGAACTGACGCTTTCCCTAACCAGACTTTTTCGAGAAAAGTCAAGGGCAGCGGTATAGGTGGAAAAATGTACAAAAACGCTTTGGGCCACTCATGGGCTGCTCTCAGCTCCACGCATTTATGTGCAGGGATGTCCAGCGATTCGACCACAGTCCGCGAACTCCTCTACCTGCCCAGACTGCCCCCCCCCCCCCCCCCAACCAGAGTTGGGTCATCTGTCATCACCAATTGTGTATCACCAGTTGTATATCACTCCTGACCTTGCACCTTCACTCAGATGAGAGGCTTGCCTCCACCAACGTAGAGCTTCCCAGCATAGGCGAGACATGGTCAGCCGACGGTGTCTGTCACGCTTGGGGTGCAGCCTAAGGCACTGAGCCAAACTTGGACTGGGCGCTTGTGGAGTAACCCTAGTTGGATGGTAGATGAAGCCATGACCATCAGACCCAATAAATTTTGACACAACACCAATTGTACTGTGAACCCTTGTTGAACAGGGCCAGACAGTTGCACATGGCAGCTACTCTGTCGTCCAACAGTTAGGATTGCATTGTAACGGAATCCAGCCTGAGACTCAAGTAGACCTCACTTTACTCCGATATTAATGGCTCTGGCATCGTTGAGGGTGAGACCCAGCCTCAAACAGATGCTTTATCACATATTGCAGTGTGGATCACTGCTCTTTCCTGTGACTGAGCAGATCAACCAGTTGTCCAGGTAATTCATCATGCTGATCAATTGCAGTCGCAAGGGAGCTAGGATGGCATCCATGCATTCGAAAACGTGCAGGGGGCTAAAAAGAGGCCAAATCACAGCACAGAAACCTCAGGACGCTCCCCTGTAAGGCGGAGTGGAGATACTTCCTGTGCGCTGGACACATAGGAACATGGAATCCACGTTCTTTCGGTCCAGTGTGATAAACCATTCGCCCGGCCGGACAGTCTGTTGAGTACAGAGGTTCCCAGCATCTTGTTCTCTACCTGCTGAGGTGCCTTGCGTTCTCAGTTGGAGCGCTGCAGCAATCCTCAACCACTGGTCCAAAGTAATGGTCAGGGGAGGTAGGGGCTGCTTTTGAAGGAAGGAGCCACTTTCCCATGAGGCCGCAACATAATCGCATCATGGTCCTCCTCAGCAAAGCTGAAATCCAGTTCTGTAACATCCAGGGCGACCACCGGTACAGACGGGGTCAGCTCCGGGGCCACCGTTATCGGCTGAACTGGGGCCACAAAGAGGGCTTGAACCTGCTGCCTGGCCAGGAGCTCCCAACGCTGCATTCAGCTTAGCCGTGTATTGAAGCACTCAGGCACCAGGGGTGCAGATGCACCGAGGACACTGAGTGAGGTAGAATACATTACTGGTGCACCGAAGCATCGGGGGCACAGAGTGCAGGTGTTATTGACATGCTGTGGAGCTAAGCACTGAGGCATGGAACATCTAAAGACTGAGGTCACCGAAGCATTGAGAGGCGCTCAGCCTTAACCACGTGAAGTCAACACAACCCGGGGTAGTGCATAGCATATACCGAGTTGCTGCAGTAGGCAATCAGGGGAGCAGTACAGGGGAGCGCATGGTACTGCTTTTATTTATTTTATTTATTTAACTGCAAAGGCAGTAATAGGAATATATATGCATATACACACAGCCATTCAGGTATGGGAGAAACACATTCACCATGCCACGCGGGTGACCAAACGTACCGAGTAGGTGGGCTGAAGAAGCCTGCTGATTCAACTCAACAGTGGGACCCTGCAGAGCTGGGTCCCAGTGGAGGAATCACATTGCTATAACTTTTTCTTTTAAAAATGCAAGGCAGTAAAGAAAAACACATATACACACACACACACACACACACACACACACACACACAGCAAGTTGTGAGAGTAAAATAACAGTCACCACGGCAGCGCGTGCAACTGTTTTTTTTTTTTAAAACAACGCACAGAGTAGGTGGGCTGAATCAAGCCTGCGGATTCAAATCAACAGCGGGACACAGCAGAGCTGGGTTCCCATGGAAGAATCACACTTATTATTTACTTATTTCTAACTGCAATGCAATAAAGAAACAAATACACACACACCACAGCAAGCTGTGTGGGTAAAAAATAACAGTCACCACAGCAACACAGGTAACTGATTTTGTCTTTTCCTAGCCCACGGAGTAAGCGGGCTGAAACAAGCCGGTGTATGCAACTCAACAGCATGGCTCAGCAGAGCTGGGTCCCGGTGGATATCATACTACATTTTATTTTTAAACTGCAAGGAAGTAAAGAAAAAACACATATACACCAACACAACAGCAAGGTTGTGAGGGTAATATAGCAGTCACCATGGCAGTGGGTGTAACTGCTTTTTTTTTTTTTTTTTAAAGCGAGTACCGGGGGGGACGCAGGGCCAAAGCCGCGAGGGCGAGTTTAAGCAGACAGGAAAACATGGTAGAAAGATAGTTAAGGGAGAGAGAGTACACCATTTGTTTACAATGCCCGACTCACCAAGGTGGGTGGGCCTGTGCAGTCAGCAGGGTCTACTCGACAGCGGGGATGCGGCAAGACCTAGCCCCATGGAAGAGAGCATGGCTGGGAGGGTCACTCAACAGCGGGGGTACAGCAAGACCTAGCCTCGAGGAGACACGTGTACTCTCAGGAAGTTAAGACAATCATTCGCGGGTGGCTGCACAGACAGTCGCTCACATACGACAGACAGATATAAAGAGCGGCCTACCACACAAGCAGGGAGGCCGCTGAAAGACAGAAATGTAAAAAGGACTCAGTCGTTTTTAAGTCATTGATTCCAGGCAAGTGGTAAGCCGGCTTTCAGCATGAATGCAAGAGAAATACAATCGACATCTGAGAAGCTCTTTTCTCAACATGCTCAACTCAACACAGAGGTCTTACCCTACCATCTTGAGAGGAATAAAGAGAGGATCTTCCTGTGAGTGACGGTTTTATTCCCTCTGTAGGCGGGACCGAGTGCGTCATCCCAGGAAGGGGCCTTTATGCAGGTCTGGTATAGAGAGCTCAGCAATACCTATCCAAAGGGCAGGAATATCCCATACCTAATGTAGTGGTGGTCGTCTTCGAATTGAAAGGGAATTAAACACTTCTTTGAACTTCTCTTCTTCACACGTTCACCAATCCTCGCAAATATTGACTGAATTTGTGAACTGCAGTAGTTTACATCGACAGCCTTTTTCTGAAGGACATCGTAGAGAATGTCGGTGATGCTGAAGATGTTATGGTAGGTGAAGGCCAAGAACAGAAACTGCAAGTCGTTAAGCTTCTCAAAGGCTTGTAGCCGGGATTCTATGTCCCAACTCCTGGCATCGTTCATCTCCTGAAACACTTAGCATTTTATCTCTCTCAGAGACAACTGCATGTAGAACTCTGCTGTCAAATGTCCACCTTAGTACACACAGGGAAGGTAGCCTTCTGCCCGCAATTTGGTCCATTACCGGTGTGCATTTGCTAGAGTGTGTAAAAAAAGTGGAGAAGCCTTGCAATCCTGCAAAAAAGCAACGTGTTTCTTTAATGCACTGTGCTCCTTGCTGGAGAACTAGATTCAGTCTGTGAGCAAAACAGTGCACAAACAGAGCCTGGGGGGGGCTCTATTTAATAAGGGCTTGAAGACCTCCCAGCTCACCAGCCATCCCTGCAGCGCCGTCATAAGACTGAGATACGAGTTTTGTTTTGTATCGGTATTTACTTAACTCTGAGTCCACAACCTGCTTCAGAGCAACTGCGGTTCTGTCTGCACTGACATCTTTGAAACTCATAAGCCTCTCCTGTGTGCTCCCCTTCGTGTCCACGTAGCGTAACACCAGTGAAAGGTGTTACACAGCCACACACACTATCAATTCATTTGGTATCATCTTAGACAGGCATTTTTTGTCAATAGGTTTTCAACTCTTTCAACTCAAATTTTCAACTGTTTTGTGCTGAAAATAAAAATCAAAAAGCTCCCTGAAATTACCCTGGTTGTAGAATCCTCTGACTAAAAAACCTTGTCCTATTTTTCTGTGCACGTCAGACGTAAAGTTGTCTCTCTAACCAATCACACTCCAGCTCTCACCCCCTCGTCAGCATGACAACAAACTTCAAAACGTAGCCCCCTACTGTATTTCATTAACAAAGAGATCGGTCTAATAAAAATTAGTGATTTAAAACAGTAGATTTTGCCAAAATGAAAATTGTCCTTAAAGATAATGGAAACAAATAGAGTTACAGTAAAGAAAACTAGAAAACTTTCAAGGATTTTTAACACAAAATGAGACCTGATGTATTAAAAAGAATACCTCCATCTGAATTAAAAAAATAGATGCCTACATATAATGTATAGAATCATCAAAAGTATATTTTACATTATTTAATTTTACGACACAGTGAATCAAACTGCTTACTACTGTACTTATTTGTGGGGAACGGCATAGAGCCCTGTGTTTCAAACACAAATTGTATCTTTAACTGCATAGTTAAAGATATATAGTATATATAGTATAAAGTATAAAGTTTAGTTTTTTTTAAGATTAAGAACTTCAACCGTAGCCTACATATTAAAAATATACAACACATAATGGTTCTGTTCTGGTTAAAGTACTATAGTGAACCACAAGTAAAGTACTATACTGTTGCTTGTTTTGCACGGTGCCTCAGATATAGTTAAAAAAAACTAATGGAAGAGCTCGGGGGAGCAGTTTTCTCAAAAAGACAAAAAGAGTGGGCAGGCAGTAAGAAAAATAAAGGCTAAAAATTCAGTTTTTGGAGCAGCATTTGGAAATGAAAAGGCAGAGCAACGTAAACAGTCAGCAGTAGGATTATTATTACGGCCAGACCCAGAGTAGGAGCTGGGCTGGGTTCGGGTGCTATAATAGCCCGTCCGCTTGGCTCAGGAGGTCCTTTTGCAGCGGGAGCTGCCACAGCTGACCCGACAACATGTCAGAGAGGAGAGCAAACCAGGGGCTCCTCGGCCATCTGGGTGCAACCAGTAGAACCGGTGCTGTCTCCACCCTGATCCTCTCTAGTGTCAGGGGTATTAATGGTAGCTGAGGTAACGCATACAAGAGCCCCTGTGGCCAGAGGTGAGCTAGCGCGTCTACTCCCAGGGGGCCCCCATCTCTCTCCATGGAGAACCATAGGGGGCAATGAGTGGACTGGCAAAGAGGTCGACTCATGCAGTACAAAACCTCTCCCAAATCTGTTTCACCACTTGAGGCTGCAATCTCCATTCTGAGCTGTCTGGAGCTCTTCTGGACAGGAGGTCTGCTGCCTTGTTGTGCACACCGAGGAGGTGAATCGCCCTGATGGAACGCAAGTTTCTGTGCGTCCAGGACAGGAGTCTATGTGCTGCTGGTGAAGGCCCAGCGAGCGCAGGCTGCCTTGGTGGTTTATGTAGGCTACCACTTAGTATTGTCCATGCGGACCAGCACATGTTTGTGCGCTAACTGCTGGCAAAAATGAGATAATGCCAGGGTTTACTGCTTGCAGTAAATCGGGCATTTATGTGCGCTTGCTGCCAATGACCCTTCCACTGACCTCGTATTCCTCTCTCATTCTAGACTGCTCCTCAGCCCAGGCTGGAGGCATCTGTAGTGACCACTTTCCTTCTGTGAGGGGATCCAAGGGAAGATCCGATACACAGATTTCAGGGATGGAGCCAACACTCCAGTGTCTTCCAGAATTATCAGGACACTCTCACCAGCTGTTACCGATCTCGGAGTGGGTGCACCTTGAGGGTATTTACCCAGGCTTGAAGTGTGCGCATTCTCAGCAGCCCTAGTGGAAAGATTCTTGAGGCGACTGCCATCAGCCCCAACAACCTTTGATATATTTTGACCTGTAGGAGAGCATCCTCTCTGAATAGGGAGTGTGGCTTCCAACGACTGAATCCTGTCTTCCGACAGTGAGGCAAGCATGCTCACAGAGTTCAGTTTGATCCCCAGGAAACCCTGTGGACTGAGTTGCTCTTCTGTTGACGTATCGAGCTGTGTGTGCTGTGGAACGCACACAAACTAGCCAATCGTCCAGATAGTTCAGGATCCAAATACCCTGCAGCCTGAGTGGAGCCAATGCTGCACCCATGCACTTTGAAAATGTGTGGGGCGCCAGCGAGAGGCCAAATGGCAGCACGAAGAATTTGTACGCGTTCGAAAGCGCAGATACTTTCTGTGCAAGGGATGGATCAGGACACGGAAGTAGGTGTCTAGCAGGTTGATCGATGTGAACCAGTCGCCAGTTTGGACGGTCTGGAGGATACGCTGTGCTGTCAACATCTTGAACTCTGTTTGAGGAACAATTTGAGAACCCTGAGGTCCAGAATAGTTTGGGAACCGCCATCCCTCTTGGGCACCAGGAAGTACCTGGAGTAAAAGCTACTGAGGACATTTCTTAGGTTTACAAAACGCAAAGCGTTCTTCTGTTGGCGATCTCCTGTTGAAGGAGTATCGTGCTCACTGGTTCGACGGTGGTGAGGAGGACACCCTTGAAGGGTGCCGGACCTAAGTGGAATTGTAAAGTGTATCCGTGTCTCATTGTTTATAGCACCCAGGAGTCCTAGGAGCAGCCTTGTCATGGGTCATTTCCTTGGGTCAGTCCGGTTGTGAGGGGGTTTGGTGGCAGCCGGGGCCCCTCAGGGGCAGGCTCCCTTGGGCTTGGGGGAGGGTGGATCTTTCTTAAGCCCCAGCCTCGGTCTCCAGTCGGAGAACCGATTACCCCTGGCCGGCAGTGGTCCCTTGCCGCCGGCTCTTCTTCTGCCTGCTTGCTTGTTCTGGGTTGGAGGGCGGCGATCAGGCCCAGTTGCCCATGTAGGCTGTGAAGGCCACCTTGGGTGCTGGAGGTAGGCAGGGAGGCGAGAGAACTTCGAGGCGACCTCCAAGGCCTTGTGGGAGGTCTCAAGGCTCACATCAATGGTCGCCCCAAACGTTTGCCCCTGTGTAATGGGGACATCCAATAACGTCACCTTCTCGGTCTCTACCACATTGGCCTGATTTAGCCATATGTGTCTTCGGGCGGCTACCAGCGCCACTAGAGACCTGCCTGATGCGTGACCTAACTCCCCCATTAGGTCGGTCATTGCCCTTGTTACCGCCAATAGCTCCCCTGTGTTTGTCTTCGTTGCCCTCTCCTGCAGCCCCTCAGCCAGCTGTGTCTGGTACAAGACCAGTATGGCCATAGCATTGGCTGCTCTAGTTGACAGTGCCATTGACACATATGCCTTTTTTAGCATCGCGTCTGTTGTTCTGCATGGCTTGGAAGGGCAGGTAGGGTCTTTGTCCCTTTTGGTAAAGGTGGACCCCTGCACCAGTACTGTGACTGTGTCCCTGATGGTGGGAAACGTGCCTAGACCTGCTTCTTGGGCTCCTGTGGTGTGTAGCAGGGCCTCTGCTGTTCTAGAGGCTGAGGGGGCAGATACTGGGTTGCTCCAGGATGAGCGCACCAGCTCAAGAAAGTCCTGGCACAAGGGCATGCTGTGGGTGCCCCTTCTGTTTCAAGGAACGGTTCCCCTTTCCCTCCTGTTCAGCTGGCCAGGGAACCTCCGTGGCAGCAGCTGCACACTGCATCAAGGCCCAGAACTCCTCCCACTGTGATACATGTGGTGGTATAGAGCCCCCCCCGCTGTGGCCTGCCCAACTGATATGGCGGGTTCGGACACGTTCGACCTTGAGTCTGTGAAAGACAGATCGTCTGGGCTCGGAGGTCTGTGTGCCGGAGATGGAGATTGGGACTGGGGTGGTTGGGGCTGCCCGGTGGTATGGGGCAGTCTGCCCTGAGATTTTAACAGGGTCTACAACATGGTCTGCTGAGCCGTCCGTGGGGAAGGAGAGCGGTACCTCCTGGGTGACCGCCTACCTTCTGGGAATTGTCCCATTGAGTGGTGTCGTCTGGGAGGTGACCATCTCGCCTCTATGGACAGATATCTGTGCCTTTGCACCAGCGGCGGAGAGGGTTCTTGGGGACCTTTGGGTGGGGCCCTGAACCATGATCTCATTCTCCCTTGCTCTGGGGAGAAAAACTCTGCTGGGGAGAGGGGTGCCCTCCTGTGCTTAGTTCTTCTTGAGAACTTGTGGCAGGGAGAGCAGTCCAGCTCGCCCGCCAGCGCCCTGGCCGCGTGGTCTGTCCCTAGGTATCTGGCACAGGTCGAATCCTCATCCTACTTGGGAAGCTTTGCTGTGCACTGGTCGCACCGGTGGAAGCCAGAGGATGATCCAGTGGAGTGCACTGATATGTTGCGGGCTGTGCCGAGCAACGTGTCGGTGCCGAGTGTAATAAACTGGAGCCGATTAATAGGTGTCTGTGTCGGCGTCGAGGACGCACCGATCGGTGTTGGTGCCCAGAGAGTGCGGACGAAGCTGGGTTGATAATAAGCGCTGCGTATATCAGCTTTGTCGTCGAGAACACGCAGTCGGTGCCGAGACTATCAGTGCCGAGTCTATCGGTGCCGAGTCTATCGGTGCTGAGGTCGGTGTCAAGCCTATCAGTGCCGAGGTCGGTGCCGAGTCCATCGCCATCGAGGTCGGCACCGTGCAGAGAACGGTCAGTGCCAGTCAATCAGTGTCGAATTCGGTGTTCTGAACGGTGCCGAGGATGTTTTCCACCGGTGCCGAGCAATCGGCGTCGAGGCTCTTGTCCAAGTCAGTGCCGAGTTATTTCGGCGTTGAGGTCGGCGCCAAGTAGAGAGAAAGTTAAAAATATTTTAACGAAAATTTTAAATATTTTATCTCCTGCGCACCGCTTCAGTCCTCACCCAGCTTTAGTTACTGTAGCTACGTCTTCACACAGGACTGCTGAGAGTGTTCCATTGCCATGGTAACAGCACCACTTGGTGAGGCACAGTGTGGCTTTGTACCTCACATAAAATCAACTTATTTTCTGCTCTCTGGTGCTGTGCTTCCAGTTTTGGGAGGCTCCGGTAACACTTCAGTATTGTTACTAGCGCGTTTGGGAATTTATGCAATGAATATGTTCAATTGTAGTTCATTTTGTGTAGTTTCTGTCAACTAATTTAAAAAACGGATATGCAACATATATATATATATATATATATATATATATATATATATATATATATATATATATATATATATATATATATACACACGCTTTCAAATTAGACTTTTCATGTAGAATTTACACAAACTGCTCCGTATTGATAAAGTTTAAAAATGCATATAGAATATAAATAAGTAAGATTTACAGAGAAAAACAGATTAATCTCAGTTGCTTAAGTATTCAACCCCTTTGTTACTGCAGCTCTAATTCAGCTCAGATGCAAATTATTTGTTTGAAAGGTCATAAAATTAGTGAAATGGTTTCAGCCTGTGTATACTCAAAATGTTTTAACTTGTAGATAATTTCCCTCAGGTATATAAAGACTTTGAAGCTGCAACTCACATAGTGATCCAACAAAGCAACCATGAAGACCAAGGAGCTTTTAAAACAAGTCAGGGATAAAGCGGTAGAGAGGCACAGTGCAGGGTACAAGAAAATTTCAAAGGCGCTGATTATCCCTCTCAGCACAATGAAGTCCACCATTAAGAAGTGGAAGATGCATCATACCACCCAGACACTACCCAGATCAGGTCGCCGTCCCAAACCGAGCAGCCAGGCAAGCAGGAAACTGGTTGAGGATGTCACTCTGAAGCCAACAATGATCTTCAGAGATCTGCAAAGTTATGTGTCTAAGATGGGAGTCAGCGTTCACACATCAACAGTAAGCCGGTCCCGAAACAAAGCTGGCCTGTATGGAGGGGTGGCAAGAAAGAAGCCATTACTCAAAAAGCCTCATCTTAAAGCACGTACGGAGTTTGCGAAAAAGCATGTAAATGATACTGCAGACATGTGGAAAAAGGTTTTGTGGTCAGACGAGTCAAAAATTTAACTTTTCGGTCTAAATTCCAAGCATTACGTCTGGCGCAAGCCCAACACTGCACATCACCCAGTCAACACTACCCCAACTGTCAAGCATGGTGGTGGCAGCATCATGTTATAGGGATGGACAGTGCAAAGTACAGGCAAATCCTTGAGGAAAACCTGTTTGACTCAGCCAAGACTGAAACTGGGGAGGAAATTCACATTTCAACAGGACAGTGACCCAAAGCACAAAGCCATAGCGACACTGGAGTGGTTGAACAAGAAGAGAATTAATGTTCTTCAGTGGACCAGTCAAAGATTTATGGTGAGACTTGAAGATTGCAGACCATCCCTAACAAACTTATCTGAACTGGAGCAATTTTCCCATGAAGAATGAGCAAAAATTTCACCATCCTACTGTGCAAAGCTAGTAGAGACCTATCCAAAAAGACTCATAGCAGTAATTGATGCAAAAGGCGCTTCTACCAAGTACTGACTTAAGGGGCTGAATACTTATGCAACCAGTAAATTTCATTTTGTACATTTTCTTTGCAAGTTTTGCTGACATTTAGCCTCCTTCTCATATAAGAGTGTTTAGTTTAACCACCACAGCTTTGAATTAAAAAAGCTTATTTGAAAAACTGTGCATACATTATTTGTAATTAAACAAAATGTGACATTTTAACGATCAAAATGATTAGAACTTATAAAAGAGGTCGGCTTTTATACGAGGGCAACCTTTATTAATAATACTACGATTTTCAAATGCTGCAATATTTTATGACATTTTAGAAGTATCGCGGTTGCTTATTTTCTGTAATACGGTAGCCTACCTGTATGTAGATAACATTCTTTTACTACAGTCCTTTATTGGTGACCGAGAGCCTATTAGGTGGGAGTTGGAAGGTCTGCGGAGTACTGTACCAGCGAATCAGGAGTGTGTATTGGTTGTTAAGGGGCAGAAACAATGCTGGTGTGGCAGTTAAATCCAAAAGTGTGACGTAGATGTTTTTCTTTACCAAAAATTACCTCAGAATACCAGTTTCATTTCTGTAAAAACTACAATATCCTACTCGGTTATTCATTCTTTACTCACTGTAACTTGCTTTTTTGTAACTTCTCTGCAATCGAAACGAAACTGTTCTAGAAATAGAATATAACTTCCTGTTTTAGAGTGTGTAAGAATGTATTATGTTTGCTTGGAATGTGCAACTCAAAAGGAGTTGGCTCGTAAACGCAGAGAATTTCATCATTGCCCCATTTGAGTTAATTTGAATATATAATCAACTGAGGTAAACAAAATTAACATAGTAAAACAAATTTGCTAAATTAGGTACTGGAATGTTGCAGTCCGTTCGGAATAGGAAGTTGAATTAATTCTCGTGCATATTTACATGATCGTTTACAATGAGAAACGGGCATTGAAAATATTAATGCAAAGTAGACATTTTGTGTGATAAGACATATTCAGTATTAGTACATTAATCATGTATGCTAATGATGTTATGATCGTTGTAATCGTTTGACTATGGAATCAGTGAACTTCATATTACTATTCATGCATATCTCTAACCAATAGCCTTTCCTTTCTGTAATATTAGATTAGTTGTGCTCCCCTTTTTCCCTTAAATCAATTATTGTTTTGCATTTCTGACGCGTTGTGTGGATGTCAATTGTTGTCAAGGGAATCAGAGTTCTACATGATATCGCAAAACTATTATGGTATGTCTCAATTACTAACATTTGGTCGTTCTTAAACAGTGTGCCTAGAGACTAATTTATATATAAATAAATTGTATACCAAAGTCACTACACAGTGGACTTCAATTTAATAGTTTTAAAAAAATGGTCAGTGTTGTGTCATTGAGTTGAGGTGCACAGATTTAAGAAAAACTTCTAAGCATAAGGCTGTTCGGAAGCTGATTGCTTTAGAATAATAATTCCAGGAAAACCAATAATAGTTCAAAAAGGATGACACTTGATTATCAAAATAATACAGCATAACATCACTCGCTCCACTCCCAATCCACTCTGCCTGCTTCTAGTGGCCCGGCCAACCAATCACCTTTCAGAGCAATTGCCACAGTTTATTACTAATATGGAACTAATATCAATGTAAATTCTTAAAGGGCTACATATCCCACACTCCTCCTCAACAAAATCAAAACCTTTTGTTTTGAAACATTTATTTTATTTGTTTATTTATTTATTTATTTTCTTCTTGACTTTACAATATTTACAAGTTAAGCCTTTCAGGAGGATTTCTGATTCTTTGAGTTCTGGACCTCTCTCCTACCTCAGGCTGTTGGTCCTGCCCTTGTTCTTAGGCATGCTCTCTGTCACATTTGGTTCAGTAACATTCGGTTCCCAACCTGACATTGAATTTCATCTAGATCTGTAGCTAACAACTGGTCTACATGTCTTTTTTAGTTACCCTGCCTTTTATTCTCACCAAGTATGTCACTGGACCCAACCTCTTTAGTACCTTACCCGGTATCCAGCTCTCTTTCCCCTCCCTGGTAAAGTTGAACCAGTATCTTTTGTTGTGGTTCAAACCCTCTAGTAGGAGGCTGTTGAACTTTTGTGTACCGTTTTCCTGCATGGTCTGAGAAAAAGGCTGTTTTAAAATAGACCACTGTGTTCTTAGCTGCCTGCCGAGAAATAACTCTGCTGGTGTCCTACCAGTGCAGTGCTGCAGTAACAAAACAGAAAGTTAGCTATTTTATGAGCAAGCCCTCGGTTTGACTCTTTTTTTTTTTCTAAATAATTTTTAAAAGTTTGCCCTAGCCACTCTGCAGCACCTTTACTCTGGGGGTGGTGAGGAGCTGACCTGGTGTGCCTAATCGCATTTAACCTTAAAAATTCACCAAAGCCCGCTAATATAAATTGTAGCCCACTGTCTGAAACTAGCTCCTTGGGCAATCCATAAGCTGAAAACAATGTGCGCAACACCTCTGGTTTTAACAGTAGTGGTGCTGGTCATCTTACCCACTTTTGCCCACCTAGAGTAGGCATATAACATTTCTCTATTTTTTTCAAAGAAATCTACATGTATTCTTTGTCATGGCCTCTCTGCCCACATCCAAGTGTTTGTTTGGCAAGTCTGGCATGCATTTATAACAGCTTCTACAGTGCCGAGAAAAAGTTTGTGAACTGCAATAATAATTATGAAAATTCCATAGTTTTACCATGATAGCCTTCTTAAATCAAAACCAGTTTTTTCTTAACTATCCAATAGGGTTTATATTAACCAATTCCATGTCTTTTGAAACAAAATTATGTATGAATTAGACAAACAATGAGTAATTAAGATTCAGGGTATGTGAAAAAGTAAGTGAACCCCTGGTTTTATCAGCTCAGTTAAGGGGATAATTATAATCAGGTGTTTAAATAAGTAGGTAGATCTTCAGGGGTGAGTTTGGGAGGCCCCACCCTACATAAAGATCATTTACTTTGGTCTTCACCATACAGGTGTGTGGAAACACATCATGCCATGATCAAAAGAAATCTCTGAGGGCCTCAAAAAAACAGTTATTGATGCTCATCAGTCTAGAAAGGGTAACAAAACCATTTCTAAGGATTTGGGGCTCCTGGGTCAGATAGTCTAATCATCCCTCGTTGCATTCTTATACTACAGCTATGTATGCTATGCCTCAATCTTTCAAATAGAAAGCAACATGAAAAGTTAGGTAGCACTCCAGTAATCTATCTTATTTAGTGTTGCCACTTTTTACATTAATACCACAATTCTTCACAAAACAAGATTCTATTTTTTGTTAAATCTGAATCTTAGTTGATTTAATACACTAGGGAAAAAAATACATTAGGAAACCAAGAAAAGGTGTTTGCGTCATTCACTGATAACACTATGTAACACAATTTTTGTTCCTGGGTAGTAAGTGTTATTTCCTAATTGCTTATGCCTCAAAAGTATAGAAAATGGCTATTATTCCCAACAAACTTTGCTTTTGTGACCAGGACAGTGATATTTCAAAATATCAGTATTTCCAATGGGAAAACGGGCAAATGTGTGTGTGGCAGAGGAGGGCTCTGCCCTTGGAAATACTGGCAGGGATGGAGTTAAATTCTCCTCCCTGCCCAGGTTGATTGCCCCAGGTGGGAGCAATCAACTAATGTAATTAATTATTTAGCCACCTGGCATAAAAGGAGGCCTCAGCCTCCCAGTAGAGAGGAGGGAGCTGAGGAAGCAAGTTGGTCGTTTTTGGATGTTTGTGATTTTGAAATTTTGAATCCAGTGAAGGCATTGCCCAGCCTTGAAACTTTGTGTTTATTTATAATAAAATCATTTTTTTTGAACTGCAAAAAAAAAAAACTGCTCTGAGCCTCTAGGTGGCGCTTTCCCACTTCTGACACCAAATGTGTCAGGCTGGCGAGTGGACAGAGGCCCAGAGACAAACTGCAGTTCAAAAAATATATACTTTTATTATAAATTAACGCAAAATAAACGTGCACAAGGGCAAAACAAAGATGTTTAAACACAAATACCTAAACAAAGAAAACAAAACTTACAAAAATAAGGTTTCCAGGCTGGGCAATGCCTTCACTGGATTCAAAACCACCAACCTGCTTCCTCAGCTCCCTCCTCTCTACTGGGAGGCTGAGGCCTCCTTTTATGCCAGGTGGCTAACTGATAATTGATTAATTACATTAGTTGATTGCTCCCACCTGGGGCAATCAACCTGGGGAGGGAGGAGAATTTAACTCCATTCCTGCCAGTATTTCCAAGGGCAGTCTTTTCGTTCACATAAAGTCAGAAAAAACAACATATGAATCCAAATTAACATGTATTTGTACTAAAGTAATACAAAAATGACTACAAAAGATTTAGAAGTGAGTAGTTTTTCGAGATTTACGATTATACTGTAAATACAGTGGACAACTGTATTTACATACCATGGACAACATTTGAAAACATGTCAGTAAACTGAATGTGAACATTAATAAAATAAAATGTGCTGCTTAAAATAAAGCAAGACCTAACTGTTTATAACAACATAAACTGAAATGAAACAATAAAACATGCCAGAACCTGACAGGATTGTTTTTTTTTTTTCTGTTTCCTGTAATTAAAGGAAGACACAAAGATATACATACTTATTTTGTATTGTGAGATCAAAAAAAACCTTCTAGGATGTTTCCAGGGATTAATTTTCCTACATGTTTTTGTCCTGTAAGTTAAAATAACCATTGAACCTTTTTGGCATTACATTGCTGTTTGAGCCAAGTAGGCCAATGTTCATCAGTGAGTAAATTATGAAGGAATAAATAAATTATGAAGGGAAAATTATGAAGGAATTCTTAAACCTATTCCTTTTGTTATAATATATAGTATTCATACTGTTGAAAAGCATGGGTACAACTCCTTTAAATAGTTTTGTTTCAACATTTTGTAAAGTTCTAATACATTTTTTTAGACATAATCTTCTCTCTTAATTAAAATAACATTCTCTCAGGGCCCTTTTTATTTTGTTGTTGATGTATTTGCTTTTGGAACATAACAGGGTGAAGGCTGGGCACGAACAGACGACCCCATCTCATCTCATCAACAGGGGATCTCAATGGCAGCATACCGTGCAACACTGCCCATTACACAGACTTCACTTGGACTTGGGTGAAGTCCATTTTGTCAAAGTTCCAGAGCTCTAACTGTCTTAGTGGATTGGTTAGGCTGATACCTCCAGTCACCCCCAGTGCAGAGACGATCAGCAATGTTTTGGATCTGATCACTATAGCTGGGCATGCAGCCCGAAGAATGGTTCTTCAAGGTCAAGTCAGTTCAGGTCCTTTAAGAGACTAAGGAGATAGAGGACACAGTTCAATCTGAAGTGACAAGGATAACTCGTCTTGTATGTTGTTCCACTATTTGTTCATTTAAACTTCTTGATAATTTACTAATGGCTAGTACTTCGTCAATAATAAGAACACATTTATGCAGTCACAGCGTACTGTGTAACACAAAACAAATAAGTTCACTTCCTTCCTGTGTATTAGGACCCCACTTGCCCCCTTATACTGCAAGTCAATAAATATTTGTGACCAAAATTTTCGGAAAATCAGACCCATAAGACCATTTTTATTCCAAAAATGACAACTTTACTGAAGTACCTTACTACAGAAACTATACAGCATTTTTTGTCATTGTGACAGGATGACGCTGAGTGGTAACGTCAGGCCAGAAGCAGGAAGGAAAATAAACCAGGTAGTACTGCAGTTCAAAAGAACGTGCTGTATGCGGTGTTTATTAAACAACAAAAATAAATACAATGTTTAATCAGAAAACAATGCTCACAGAGCGAAAATAAAGGTTTTAAATAAAACAAATCATGAACACAAAATAATAACTAAAACTAAGGTCAGGCTGGGCAACTGCCTTCACTGATCCTTATTATTAGTATTTTAAATTTCTGTCTCCTCTCAATTACACAATTAATTCGGGAGATGGCCACCTTCTGCATTAGGTTTTTAATCACTCCACATTTCTATTTATAAACAATAAACAAATAAATCATAATACAAACACAAAATAACACAGGGGTGGAGGGGAAGACCCTGTTATAAAAATAAACAATACATGTACAGGGCTGCTCGCCGTGTTACATACCCCCCCCCCCCCCCCCCCCCCCCCCCCCCCCCCCCGCCACCCCCCCCCAACACGCACATATGGTCACCTCAGTCTTAAAGTCCCGGAAGAGGAGTCTGGAATAATCCATGGGGGTGGCCATGGTGAGAGGTCCTCCACACCCCATGTCTTCTTGGCTGGAAGCTCCCTCTTCCGGGGCTCCAGTCGGACTATAACAGGGGTAATTGGTCTCCTGACCTTCCCCTCTTCTTGGCCGGCAACACCCTCTGGTGGGTGTCCGGTTGTACTGCAATAGAGGGAGCTGGTCTCCTGACCACTCCCCCCTTCTTTGTGGTCGGCAGCGCCCTTTTCTGAGGCGCCGGCCCCAGTGCTTCCTGCAGTCCTGCAGGACTAGTAGCTACCCCAGGCAATGCAAGCCAGGCAGCGGCCCCAAGCGAAGCAGAGCAGGCAGCGACCCAGGTGAAGCAGAGCAGGAAGTGACCCCAGGCGAAGCAGAGCAGACAGAGCAGATGTGGCATCCTTGAGCGGAACAAATGTGTCAGGCCTGAGCGGAGCGAGCATGGCATCCTTGGGTGGTGCAAGGCAGGCATCCCCGGGCAATAGTGAACTGGCATCCCCGGGTGATGCACGACAGGGGAGCAGCAGTCCCTTGGGAGGTGATGGCGGCAGCAGACCCTTGGGAGGTGACTACAGGAGGGGAGCCAGGACTAGCGGTGGTGCTGGGGTTGGCCCTCTTCGCAGCCACTGCAGCAGGGTGGTTTTCCCCCGTGCTCCCCTCAGCAACCTATGCAGGGGCTGCTAAGGTCCGGCAGCATCCTGCCCTGGTCCCTCCAGGGATGAAGGGAGAGGCAGCTCCTGCTGCTCTCCCTCTGGTGGTGGTGAAGACAGAGGCAGCTCCTGCTGCTCTGCTGCAGGTGGTGATGGTGGTGGAGGAGACAGAGGCAGCTGCTGCTCCTCTTCTCCAAGTGGGGAATGTGGCAGTGGCTCCTTCCCTTCTGGCTGCAAAGGTAGCAGGGGCTCCTCCCCTTCTGGCGGCGAAGGCAACAGGGGTTCCTCCCCTTCTGGCGATGAAGGCGGCAGGGGCTCTTCCCCTTCTGGCAGGAGGGGCTCCTCCCCTTCTGGTAGCAGTGGCTCCTCCTCTTCTGGCGGCAAAGGCGGCAGGGGCTCCTCCCCTTCTGGCAGCAGTGTGGGAGCCAGCAGGTATTCTCCCTCTGCTGGCAGAGGTGGGAGTGGCAAGCTGTCCTCCCACGGTGGTAGAGGTGGAACCAGTAGATAAATTCTCCCTCTGCTGGTGGTGGTGGGAGCAACAAGCAGTCCTCCCAGGTCAGTGGAGATGGAACCAGCAGGTATTCTTCCTCTGCTGGTGGGTACCTAGACTGTGAACGTTCGGTCTTCCCCCACTTGGGTTGTGGACCCACCAACTCCCCCCATTTGGTCTGTGGACACACTGACTCCCCCCTCTTGGGCTGTGGATGCACCAACTCCCCCCACTTGGGCTGTGGACGTTCGGGCTCCTCCCACTCAGGCACAGGATGTTCGAGATCCTCCCACTCAGGCGCAAGACATTCGGGCTCCTCCTTCTTTGGCTGTAGTGAGGGTGGGCACAGCAGGCATTCCTCTGGTGGGAGGGGGCAGTTCGCTGGGAAATGCCCCCACTCCCCACAGATGCAGCAGCAGTACTGTTCTCCCATGCTGTTTAGGTGAGCTTCCTAGCCAACCTCCTCCTGTGGCTGTAGCCCTGGTTCCACCTCCTCTTCCTGAGGTGGAGTATGGTAGCAGTTGAGCGACAGGTGGCCAACCTCGCCAACTTTAAAACACCACTTCTCCCCCCTCAAGCATGTCAGGCAGACTTGCTGCAGCTGTTGCTGTTGCTTCCTCCAGCTCCTCCTTTTCCCTCTTCGTGTGCTGTTTATTAAACAACAAAAATAAATACAATGTTTAAATTGCTCACAGAGAGAAAATAAAGGTTTTAAATAAAACAAATCATGAACACAAAATAATAACTAAAACTAAGGTCAGGCTGGGCAACAGCCTTCACTGATCCTTATTATTAGTATTTAAAATTTCTCTCTCTCCTCTCTCCTTCTGCCTCTTGAACACCCACCTGGAGTGCAGAGAGCTGTGGGTTTATATACAGGTGGCCATCTCCCGATTAGCAATAATTATACAATTAATTAATTTTGGAGCTGGCCACCTTCTGCACAAGGTTTTTAATCACTCCTGGCAGAGGAGGAGTTTAGTAACCTCATCTTGTTTGAAACATGTTTCAAAATAAAAACAAAATAACAAGACAGACGCACAGCTGCGCCATCACATAAATACAATAACACGTGCACGGCTTTGCCGACATTTCTATATATAAACAATAAACAAATAAATTATGATACAAACACAAAATAACACAGAGGTGGAGGGGGAGACCCCATTCTAAAAATAAACACTGTACAGGGCTGCTCACTACAGTCATCAACTAAAGTCAAAACAGTACTATAGTCTAGGCAATTAATCCTGCAGAACTGGAAAAACTCTCCCATCCTCACATATCCACTGTATCAGTGATATTATGTACTTTATTAAGTTAGAAAAATTAAATACACTGTTCTGGGATCTGTGGAGAAATTTTACACAGCATGGCAACCATTTTTATTATATTTTGACAGTCTTCAAATCCTCTCTGTACTCTAACTACTAATAATAATTATGTATTGCTCTCACTTAATACAAAGCAAATTAAGCAGCTTCAGCCTTCTTTGTATGGAATGGTTATCGTCCACCATTATTTCTTTTAATTGCTAATATATCTTTCTTTCTTTCTTTCTTTCTGTCTTTGTATTTGTTGGGCAGGAGAGAGGGTGGGGGGCAGGGGTGCTGGGGTTATAACATAATTAGGGTTTCTGTATATATTTTCAACTGGGTGTTAGAAACACCTTTCATCTCTCCATTGCTGTTTACTGATCTGTTGAACAATAACAACACTTCAATAAACAGTATTATACAAAAAACAGTGTTATAGCATTTCAAAACTCAACATGTTTTAAAAAAAGAGAGAAGAAAAGAGCAAGTCAGAGTGTGAGGCTGCTGAGATTCTTGAGATAAATGAATGGTTATTAATAATGTGAGGTCCACACAATAGTAGTAATTCATACCAAACAGGATTAACTGGAATGTTTTTTGTTGTTTTTTTAACAGTACTGAACCCAATGACGCATTACAGTATCTGTACACTATCCTGGTTAAACAATAAGAAATGTAATTAAAGCGAATTAAGGAAAAGATGTTGTTCTTAATCCACTGTTAGACTCTCTGTACGGCAAGGATAGTTTAAATTTTCAGGGTATTGGCGCAGCAAAAGTACATCAGCCAAAAGCACCATTTCACTTCTAATTTGTAGTTCCCAACACTCAGGTGAAATGTAGAAAAAAAAGCCAATACCTGTGTGGCAAAGTGGTTGATTGTATACAGGTGCAGAAGTGATGCAGTGCATGAAAGAAACAGACAGAGATAATTATAATCCAATTTGGAAATGTTTTTATGTTTTTATTTTGTAATTCCAGGTCTGGCTACCAAACAAAAACTACACCAATGTGTACAGCACAAGGGTATATAATACAAGAATAGTCAGTCCCAGATAATAAACAATATTCGTCCCACAAAACACGGTCACCAGTCCTGGGTGCGTGCTGTAGTGCTGTCGTGGTGGGTGATACAAGTTTATATTTGTGACAAAGGTGCAGTGTTGTCTGGTTTAATGCTGGCCCCCGGCGACAGCTTCAGAACTGTGTTAACTGTCTGGTAACGTACAAGACAAGACAATTACAAAAAAACTAAACACAACACTCACGATCACAGAAACTGTATTATTTTCACTGTCCTTCTTGGTTCTTACTCACAACAAACCAATGCAATGGAAGAGATTACGATTCTCCGTCCCCTTTTATCCTGTCCTGCATGACCCCTTGGTAAATGAATGCAACCACCTCTCCACGCCATGCTGTTTCCCTTCCGGGTCAATATGTATTTCTGCCACAACCTGTCATACCTTAAGAGAAATAAGTCGCCAAAACAAGGTAAAAATGCCCTTCTTTTTCTCACGTTTTGTTTGCAGATTTTTGCAGAACCCAGGCACTTTTATCCATGTATATGTATATTATTTAATGACAATAAACTTGTTTTGTCAACATGGAAATATTCTATAGAACACATTTATTTTTACATCTGTATCATTTATATTACACGATTTATTGATATTTTAAAATGGAGTAGTCACATGCCTTGCACACACGCACAAAAGAAATATAGTTGGGAACGAACTTCTTGTAACGTCTATATATAACTTATATTTGTTATATTTATATAACATTATTTATTTCTGTTTTAAAATGAAACTCAATTCTGTTTTAATATTTTTTAATATTTTTAAAACGCTGCAAGCCTTAAACACCTCTGTGCTTGAAGGAGTCTGAGGCAAATAAAACCATGTACGAACAACGCAAACTAATCTTTGGGCCGCTGTATGGGGGAGGGGGTTTGTCGGCCGGCCCTCCTGTTTATCAGATATCCCTAACCAATGGGCGTATGGGTCCTGTTGGAAAATATTTACCAAGCCCGCCAATTAAAAATAATGGCATGGTACAGAGAATAAAGGATTAAGTAAAACAGTGTAAATGTATGTTTCTTGTTTCTGCGTGAAAACAGTGAAAAGACATTTGAATATGGATCATTTTGAAGATGATGCGCTTATGTATACTGTGGTGGAGACCACTGGAAATGGTATGTTTTTAAACTTTACATGTAAAATAACAAAGGTTTCAAAATAAGTTTGCAATGTTTTACATATTTGTAGGGTCCCCTTTCTAAATATTAACACACATTTATTTATTTATTTAAATAGCTGCTCTTGATGGCCTTCTTTCAGATTTTATCAACTTAACACCAGAGGTGTTAACAATCAGTCCAATTAGGAAGAACAGCAGGGGGTGGGGGCGGTGGGCGTCAGTTTTGGGAGTTATAAATATACTCGAATTCTTAATGAAAAGTTTTGTATAAGAACGAACTATTCTTTTTTGCTGCTGTTCTGTAAGTGCTGTTGGCTTTGTATTGTCTTTTAAATAATGGCTCTTCAATTGCAAAACAATGAACAAAACATTTAAGTCTTACCCGCGATCATCGAGGAGACTGTCTATCTCACACATTTGAGTGACGAATCAACGATTGATAACAAACAGGAGGATGTTGAGGTAAATATTTAACTTTTACGTGGCCTTTAAACTATTAGAATGTAAAAAATGTGACGTGTATTTAATATTTTGTTGTTTGTATTGTTAGCGGGATCCCGATGATCAAGCTGCGGAGTCTGCTGAGTCTAAGGAAGTAATGAGTAACATCTCGGGAATCGAAATGTTTGAGTAGTCATCCGACGAAGGGGGTTCGGTGGTAAATGTAAAATTATTACATCTTAAAATAGAGGGGTGTTTTTGAGTAATATTTTAGTTACAGAGTTTTTTTTTTCTTTTTTTATCAGAATAAAGACGAGAACGACGCTGGATTAACTGAAACAGTGGGCTGCACAAATCCTTCTAAAATGAACTTGACCTGTTTTTGTGCGTGTCTTGCTAGTAGCAAGGAGAACGATGTGCGGGAACGGCGAAGATTATTTAGATTTAAATAACACGTTACTGTACCTGAACTGTAAAATAATTAAAGATGACGGGGCAGATATAACTGCTGATGAACGTGTGAGCCTTGTGAATTATCCCATAGCCTCTCATTAGTCAAGTCAATATCACGGTGGGGGATTGGCTTGTAAATCAATCAAACAACAACTATTCTTACAGAGCTATTATAGAAGCTGTTCTTAATTACAACAAAAATACTCTGAAAATGCAATTTTCTGTAGGATTGTTTTACAAAGATACAGCAGGACATCACAAAATAACAATGTTAACTGGAGCCAACAAAGGTTTTAAAAAAAGGGCCAGTTACAATTCTTCAAGCAAAAAGTTAGTTATTGGGACACCTACACGCAGATCTGTTTTTTTTAAGACAAACTAATGCTGAATGGCGTCGATATAAAAATTAAACTCACTCATAATAGAGATTTGTTTTGTTTAATGAGCAACGCAAGTACTTTTAAGTTGGTTGTTCTCAACGCATCGCTGTTTGTTAAACAGGTTAGAGTGACCCCTTGTGTTAGGCTCAGACATGCAGAGACTCTTGACAGCTAATACCATATATCCTATTGATCGTGTTCAAATGAAAGTATTTAGTTTAGCCGCAGGCAGTGGTTTGTAATCGGGAAAATCTGTTCTTGGGTCAATTACCAAAAATCGTGGCGATTGGTTTTGTTGACAACGAAGCATTCAATGGTAGCTACACGCACAACCCCTTCAATTTTAAACACTACAACATAATGTTTTTGCTCTGTATGTTGACGGTGAGCAGCCACCGATGAAACCTTTACAGCCTGATTTTCAAAATGTAAACTGCGTACGTGAATACTTTCAGCTTGTGGAAAAAGCTGACAAACTACTGAAAGACAAGCCGCTGTTGGTGGATCGTGAAGAATTTGCAAAGGGGTATACATTATTTGCATTCAACCTAAGTCACGACCAAGAATGTACGAGTCACTATTCCCTTATTAAAACAGAAAACCCTCGAGCCGAGATATGCTTTGAGGTACCATTACCTAACATTTTTGATAATGTGTTGGAAATCAATATGAGATGCAAGTTCTGTATGACTTTAGTTGAATCTTTTTAAAACAAGAAAAAAAGACCAACATGGACACAACACAGCTGGATGATATCTTATAAGCCGCTATCCCCACCAGAAATGCATTTTTAGGTGTTTTTCCATGCAACATGCTCCCGAAAGATAAGCAAACGCAAAGACTGCTGTGTTTAGTGATTAGCACACACCCCCATAACTTACCCGATGAGCACTGGCTAACTCTTTACTTGACAGACGACAGATGCGCTGAATTTTTTGATTCCTATGGTTTTTCACCAGAATGTTTTTTCTTCCCAAAATCTATTATGACATTTTTAAACAAATGCAAAATGCATAGTCTATAACAGTGTTCAGTTGCAAGATGTGTTGTCTGTTACATGCAGTCACCACTGTGTCTTATTTGCTTCAGAGATGTAAAGGAATGCATTTTAAACATATTTTGGAACTTTATTCTGGAGATGTTACTTTAAATGATTGAATGGTTATACAATTTGTGCAAAGCATGTCTAGACAGAGACACACGACTCAAAGCTTGTTTAACCCTAATGAATACGTGCATTCTCAGACGTGTATTGGTTTTTGTGAATGTAAAGTGTGTCATGACTGTTATCCTTTATTAAAAAGGTTAATAAAAAAACTTATTATATAGTGTTCGCAGCTGCTTATTGGTGTTATGAACAATTGTATTTATAAATATTAATCTACAGGATGTTAAAAAAAAAAGCACTACACCAAAGCTATAATAATTCTAAATAGTTTTTTATTACAATTTCAAACACACATAGATCATACCCACGCAAATGCACTGTAATCATATACAATATGTAAAACTTTGTTACATTCACAACAAGCACGTATTACATTTACACATAAGAAACAGAAAATACAAAAAAAAAACATGCACATCGGTAAACAGATATCCGTAATAGAAAAAAACAAAAACATGCACATTGTTAAACCTTTTTTAAAGGTTTCAACCCTATCAGGTGTATCAAACGCCATTGACATAGAGCCCAACTCTGAACTATTTAAATCAGTCTGTTTTGACTGCTTTTTTACGATACAGGGTCTTATACAGACTAACCCACTCGTGTCTGGGTTGGTTTTAAGTTTGTCCAAAAGTTCTCTGCAGTGTTGTCAAGCACTGAGCTGGGTGCATTAATTTCGGCCATGGCTGCCATAAAGGTAGCAGTGCCTTTTGGTTTGCTGCTCTCATGACCTCTGCGTGTTTGGATAAGGGATCTTTCTAAATCAATCATGTGCAAGTCAGTAACAGACGTTCTGTTGTATACAAATTCGCCTTTATCATTCCAGGAGGCTGTAGAGTGGCTGTGAACCATTCTTTCCAATAGTATTTCAACATTCTTTCTGTAACGCTGCGATACGCTATTTACATTGTCTAAATATACAACGTCTGACACCTCCGAGTTATCAGAAGTGCCATTATCAATCCGGTTTGTTTCAGATGGTGTGTAGTGTCAAAGTCACCTTCTCAGATTCCGCCAGTCGTACAAATGTTATGTAGCGTCACAGTATCTGTTCATAAAGTATAGCCTTTTCATACTCGCTGATGTTTATTTTGTAGAATGTCTCTCATTCCCCTGTCCAGTTTAAGTGTTGCCGATTTATTAACGTCTGATCCCCCTCTAAGTATGTCTAGTTGTTTTTGAGCAACAAGATACATTTTTTCAGAGTGCTCCAACATTTTAACCTTGTGAAAATAGACTGCTTAACAGCGGTACAGCCGCACTCAACAGGGAGCCTATGAACCATCCTGACTGCTTAATCAAAATTATTTTTCTTTTGGCAGACACTGACTTGTTATTCAGAGCCTTTATAATCATCTTTTTTTCCCCTAAAACTTCCAAATTGCTTAGCGGTAAGCGATATGTTACCTTTGAGTGTGTTCAGACAAATGTCATTTATAGTTTCTATTAATCATCAGAAGCTGAGCACAGAATGGCTTTCCTCTGTTGAAGTTTTGAGCTTATCAATAGTTTTAACAGGGTTCAATTTCGGTGAAGACATTGTTACTGTCGTATCAGCGTCTTTCAAATGAATCAAACCCGTTTAGAATTTTTTTTTTATAGACGTAAGCTACAGGCAAGTTGGGGGAAAAGACCGCTCCTCAACTGACAGTCATCAGGAGTATTAGCATTTAAATAAACAAATAAATGACCGTACAGCTCCTTACAGGCATCTTCGTAAGCTTCTATGAAAAAAGTGTGTTTTCCTAGGATACATTTGACGAGCCAATAATACAACCTGTAATTTATCTCGATGATTTTTTAAATGAACCTTGTTGTGGCAGGCTGGCGAGTGGATAGAGGCCCAGAGACAGACTGCAGTTCAAAAAAAAAAATACTAATTTTATTATAAATAACACAAAATAGACGTGCACAAGGGCAAAATAAAAATCTTTAAACACAAAAAGAAAGACAACAAAACAAAACTTTCAAAATTAAGGTTTCCAGGTTGGGCTATGCCTTAAAATAAAAAACCAACCTGCTTCCTCAGCTCCCTCCTCCCAAATGAGAAGCAGAGGTCTCCTTTTATGTCAGGTGGCTGGGCGCTGATTGATCGTTAACTAACCTAATCAACTAATCAACCCCAGCCACCTGAACATAATAAACCCAGGCAGGTAGGGGAATTTAACCCCATCCCTGCCAATTTCTAAAGGGCAGAGCTGTGCTCTGCCACACTTGTATTTTGTGTTTTAATGTTATCGCTCTGCTTCTTTTTTCCGTGCACAATGTACATAATACTGAGATTTTGATGATGAATATACTTTGTGAAAGCCTTTTCAATTTCGTTGATGTCACTCGCCGCTTCCATCAAATCATCTATAATGATCAGGTTCGCTTTATGGGGAGGTAGTAATTAGTCATCGTTAAATGTTACACGCCCAAATATTCGGGTTTAACTGACTGCAAAATTCTAAAAGGTTTCAACAGATCACTTTTGAGTTTTTCATCAAATTCGTTAAGTTGCAAAAGATGGGTCAAAAACTGAAGTGCTTTTTCTATACTGTCAAAACTTTTGAGGGCAACACCCGTTGCTAACCACCAGTTACTCATAATCTGACAAGCGCCGCTAATTATTTCTGACTGTGAGAGTGGTTCATCACCAACTTTAACACCTTTACAAACTTTCCAACAACTACCATGTGTACGTTTGGTTTCTTGCAAGTCTGACAATACATTAGTGGTATTACGCCTTGACGTTCCTTTTGGTTGTTTTGATAACTTAGTTTTTTCTTTTTTGGGCTGATTGACCGCTTGTATCTTTGAGTCTCTGTTTTTCTTATTTGGCTCAAATATTTAGTCGTCTTCAGATTCGCTGCCAATTATAAAAGTCTTACGCCATTTCTTTGAAAAGCTGTTGTCTTCAGAATCCACGCTCCTCTTCTTGGCAATCTCCGATCCTTTTTTCGTAATTCCTTCGACCACGGTGCTTGATGTTGCTGTTAAACAAACAACACAACTTTTATTTTATACATTGTCTTCGCTTTTATTGACCATCACACACGCATTACAGTGGATTCCATAATATATGTATGCACTTGCCTGTTCGTCCATAATGTTGTCCAGATCGGGTCTCTGCCCGCTGTATTAATGCCGTTCTGTATAAACATACAAAAGTTAATGATGTGAAAAACATAACACGCTTCTTAAGCGTTACATTAGAGGGGATTAAACCCCAGACGTACCTTTCTGTTTCACAGCTTCTTTTAAATCGCACTGCTTCTTAGACACTTTTTTGCCAGTTCCCTGGATCTCTGGCCCATTTGGTGTAGCTGCTAAACATACAATTCAAACATTCAACACAGTGTCTTTTGCAGATACAGTACGGAT
The DNA here is from genome assembly GCF_017654505.1 of Polyodon spathula. Taxonomy (NCBI): domain Eukaryota; kingdom Metazoa; phylum Chordata; class Actinopteri; order Acipenseriformes; family Polyodontidae; genus Polyodon; species Polyodon spathula. The sequence goes on from NC_054546.1 coordinate 23,476,695, forward strand.
TCAATTGCTTTACATTGGATACCAAAATAGATGTACTTACAAGAGCCTGGCTGTTCCTCTGGTGTTAAGTTGATAAAATCTGAAAGAAGGCCATCAAGAGCAGCTATTTAAATAAATAAATAAATGTGTGTTAATATTTAGAAAGGGGACCCTACAAATATGTAAAACATTGCAAACTTATTTTGAAACCTTTGTTATTTTACATGTAGAGTTTAAAAACATACCATTTCCAGTGGTCTCCACCACAGTATACATAAGCGCATCATCTTCAAAATGATCCATATTCAAATGTCTTTTCACTGTTTTCACGCAGAAACAAGAAACATACATTTACACTGTTTTACTTAATCCTTTATTCTCTGTACCATGCCATTATTTTTAATTGGCGGGCTTGGTAAACATTTTCAAACAGGACCCATACGTCCGTTGGTTAGGGATATCTTCTAAACAGGAGGGCCGACCGACAAACCCCCTCCCTCCATACAGCAGCCCAAGGATTAGTTTGTGTTGTTCGTACTTAGTCCTGTTTGCCTCAGGTTCCTTCAAGCACAGAGGTGTTTAAAGTTTGCGGCATTTTAAAAATGTATTTTTTCTTTAAGCAACTTTAAGAGTCTAACATTTCCTCAACAGCTGCAAATAACAGTGGTTTGTATTATTTAGTTTCGATGGCTTTTTTTCAACAGACACCCTTCTCTGCTTTAGCATGTCACCTCTTTCAAACTTGCTTTATTTTTCCGCATTATATAGCTTTTTGGTTTCAACCATTTACACCGATCCATTTATTTTCTTGAATATAACTAACTGCATACCCCTGTTTTTCAAACTTATTTTTTTATTTCTTAATAATCATGTTTTATTTTGTTTTCAACCATTTATAATGATCCATTTATTTATTTATTTATTTATTTTGTATATAACTAACCATGTACCCTATTTTATTTTCAATCAAGATTTTTCTATTGGAAATCCAATAGGATTTTTCTATCGAATGTATACCCCCTTGTTTTTCAAACTTTCTGTTTTTACTCATTTATACCAGTCCTTTTATTTTATGTATATAATTAACTGTATACTCCAGTTTTTCCAACTTTAACTCTTATTTTCTGTAATAACGCATATAACAAAGCAGTGTAACATTTTACCTCTTTTCAAATACAAATCAATTAGCAGGACAATGACCCCAAACATACAGCCAAAGCCCCACTGGAGTGGCTTAAAAACAAAAAGGTCAATCTCCTGGAGTGGCCCAATCAAAGCCCGGACCTCAATCCAATTGAGAATATGTGGAAAGAGTTGAAAATTGCTGTTCACCAAAGGCTCCCATCCAACTTGATGGAGCTTGAGCAATTTTGCAAAGAAGAATGGGCAAACGTTGCAGTGTCCAGATGTGTAGACTTATCCAAATAGACTCATGGCTGTAATTGCTGCCATATGTGCCTCTACCAAATATTGACTCAAGGGGGTGAATATTTATGCAATCAATTATTTTCTGTTTTATATTTGTAATTAATTTAGAACAAGTTCTAGAATTTATTTTTCACTTTTACATTATGGACGTGTTGATCAGTGGCAAAAACTCCTAATTAAATCCATTTTGATTCCATGTTGTAACATATTAAAATGTGGAAAAGTCCAAGGCGGGTAACTATTTTTGAGAGCCACTGTAGGTTGAACAGTTGTGCTATTCCTATAATGTGTGTGTGTGTGTGTGTGTTCTTATCCATTAAGTGAAAAAAGAAATGAAAGACAAGCAGAACTTGGCTGATTTCATATTTGCTTAGTCTGTGCACTGATTTATATCAAAATATTTAAACTTAAATTGTTCTACCATGTTAATTCAATATGTTAAAAGTCTAACTTTTGCTTCTTTTCAATTTACCACCTGTTCCAAAATACAGTGACTGTTTCTTTTAGGAAGTTATTGCCAGAAGCCTGCTATTAAAATCAGAGCAGGGTTATTTAAGGATGGATCTACAGCTATGCAGGATCAGAAACGACATCTCCATACTTGTCTGTACATATGAATGTGCACTGGACAGTCCCTTTGAAACGCTTCCAGTAGTAAAAGCAAAGCAAACTGTAATAAAGCACAGTGAACGCATGGTACTGCAGAGACAAGCATTGGCTAAAGGTTATTGAGAGGAACTCTAGTTCCTCGCACCAAGTTATCACCGAAGCGCAAGAACTGCCAGACTCTGTATAGCAAGCATAGTTTATTACTGTGCCTACAGAAAGTCTACACCCCCTTGAACTTTTTTTCACATTTTGTTGTGTCAGTGCCACAGAGTTTCATGCATTTAATGTATGCGTTTGTATTGAGAAAAAAATGATACATTAAAAAGACAAAACTGAAAAAACATAATTGGATAAGTCTCCACCCACCCTCAGTAAATACTTGGTGGTATTTGCACCTTTGGCAGCAATTACAGCTGTGAGTCTGTTGGGATAGGTCTCTACCAACTTTGCACATCTAGATTTGGCAATATTTGACAATTTTTCTTTACAAAACTGTTCAAGCTCTGTCAAGTTGCTTGGGTAGCGTTGATGGACAGCAATCTTCAAGTCATGCCACAAATTTTCAATTGAAATTAGGACGGGGCTCTGACTGGACCACTCAAGGACATTTACCTTTTTGTTCCTTAGCCACTCCAGTGTACTGTAGCTTTGGCTGTGTGCTTTGGGTTGTTGTCATGCTGAAAGGTGAACTTCCATCCCACGTTTCAGTTTTCTTGCAGAGGGCAGTAGGTTTTTCTCAAGGACTTCTCTGTACTTTGCTCCATTCATTTTCCCTTCTATCCTGACAAGTGCCCCACTCCCTGCCAATGAGAAACATCCCCATAACATGATGCTGCCACCAGCATGCTTCACAGTAGGAACGGTGTTCTCTGGGTGATGCACTGTGTTGGGTTTGTGCCAAACATAACTCTTTGCATTTAGGCCTAAAAGTTCCATTTTTGTTTTGTCAGACCACAAAACTTTTTGCCACATGGCTACAGAACCTCCTGAGTTTTTTTGCATACTTCAAATGAGAGTCAAGGTCGGCTTTCTTGAGTAATGGCTTCTTTCTTGCCACCCTACCATACAGGCCAGATTCGAGGAGTGCTTGGGCTATTGTTATCACATGTAAACTTTGACCATTCTTGGCAATAAAAGCCTGTAGTTATTGCAAAGTTGCCATTGGCTTCTTGGTAGCCTCTCTGATCAGTCTCCTTCTTACTCGGTCATCCAGATTGGAGGAAGGGCCTGATCTAGGCAGGATCTTGGTGGTGCCATAAACCTTATACTTCTTAAAAATCCAAGGGATATTCAAGGCCTTTGATATTTTTTATACCCATAACCTGATCTGTGCCTTTCAACAACTTTGTCCCGGAGTTCTTTTGATAGAGACTTGGTGCTCGTGGTTGAGTCTTTGCTTTGAAATGCACTACCCAGCAGATGGAACCTACAGGAACTGCTGAATTTATCCTAAAATCTTGTGAATCACTACAATTTAACACAGGTGTAGACTTTCTATACGCACTGTGAGTGTTTTCAGGATATTGGCTTAGTAAAAGTAAATCAGCCAAAAGTACAATTTTACTTTTAATTTTTCGTTCCCAAAACTTTGGTGAAATGTAGAAAAAAAGGCAATACCTGTCATACAGCAAGAGAAATAAGTCGCCAAAGTAAAAGGTAAAAATGTCCTTTCCCTTCTTTTTCTCCCAATGTATTTATTTATTTATTTATTTTTTTTGCAGACCCTGGGTTGCACCAACTGTGCCTTCTTATTTAGCTGAGTTAAAGCGTAAGTCTTTACTAACATCGATTTTACAAATTACTAACTTTTCACGGGTTGCACCAGCGATGATAGTTAAGAACATACGAGCATAAGAAAGTTTACAAACAAAAGGAGGCCATTCGGCCCATCTTGCTCGTTTGGTTGTTAGTAGCTTATTGATCCCAAAATCTCATCAAGCAGCTTCTTCAAGACCCTCACTATTCTCTGTGTAAAAAAGTGCCTCCTATTTTCTGTTCTAAATGCCCCTTTGTCTAATCTCCATTTGTGACCCCTGGTCCTTGTTTCTTTTTTCAGGTCGAAAAATTCCCTTGGGTGGACATTGTCAATACCTTTAAGAATTTTGAGTGCTTGAATTAGGTCACCGCGAAGTCTTCTTTGTTCAAGACTGAACCGATTCAATTCTTTTAGCCTGTCTGCATATGACATGCCTTTTAAACCTGGAATAATTCTGGTCGCTCTTCTTTCCACTCTTTCTAGGGCAGCAATATCTTTTTTATAGCGAGGTGACCAGAACTGCACACAATATTCAAGATGAGGTCTTACTAATGCATTGTACAGTTTTAACATTACTTCCCTTGATTTAAATTCAACACTTTTCACAATGTATCCGAGCATTTTGTTGGCCTTTTTTTATAGCTTCCCTACATTTCCTAGATGAAGACATTTCTGAGTCAACAAAAACTCCTAGGTCTTTCTCATAGATTCTTTCTCCAATTTCAGTATCTCCCATTTGATATTTATAATGCACATTTTTATTTCCTGCGTGCAGTACCTTACACTTTTATCTATTAAATGTAATTTGCCATGTGTCTCCACTGGTTACCACCCTTCATTCTGAGGTTTCTCCTCTAATCAGTACTTTCTGTTCTCTACATGTTAACCACTCCCTAAACCATGTACATGTGTTTCCTTGAATTCCTACTGCGTTCAGTTTGAGAATTAATCTTTTATGCAGGACTTTGTCAAAAGCTTTCTGGAAATCTAAATTAACCATGTCATATGCTTTGCAATTATATATCCACTATCGATGCTGCATCCTCAAAAAAACAAGCAGATTAGTTAGACGTGATCTCCCTTTCCTAAAACAATGTTGACTGTCTCCCAGGATACTGTTACCATATAGGTAATTTTCCATTTTGGATCTTATTATAGTTTGCATATAATAGAAGTCAGGCTTACTGGTCTGTAGTTACCTGGTTCAGTTTTGTTTCCCTTTTTGTGGATCGGTATTACATTTGTAATTTTCCAGTCTGTCGGTACAACCCCTGTGTCAAGAGACTGTTGCATGATCTTGGTTAGGGGTTTGTAAATAACTTCTTTGACATGGCTTTACAGTAAACTAATGTGATCCATCTGCATCTCCATCCATTTGCGTTTCTTTCCATCTTTTGATGTAGATATCCTTCTGCCTGGTGTTGATGGCTGAAGTGTAATGCTGGCTCCAGGGATCAGCATATTTTGCCTCCCCAGCGCATCAGCACACACAACGGCTGCGATGCTGGCTCCAGGGATCAACCACAGTGCGGTCAACCTAGAGCATTAGCATAACAACCGTCTGGATTGAGCTAAGTAGGGTATATCTCTGGGGTCTTTAAGTGGGCACCTTCTGTCCTAGGTGTTTCATCGACTAGCCCACGACACCTCGAGGGCTCAACAGTGACTCTGGCATCTGAGCATCACAACCCTCCGTCCCCCACTCAGCTCAGCCCAGCTTACTTACCCATACATCAGCGTTACTTTCTTTCTGTTGTGCTTGAGGTCCCCATCCAGAATCTTCAGATAAGTTCTTCGCTGTGGCCACTGAACCTGATATCTCTGAGAAACCGGGTTGTAGAGTGTGCCACAAATCCACAGCAACTCACCTCCATTGGGTAAACTCGGGCTGTCTGTCCTCACTGTTCCACTTCAGCAGCTAGTTGAACATATCGAAGTTTCTTCCTCTCATACATCTCATCCAAAGCATCCTCCCATGGCACGATTAACTCTACCAGATGAACAAGGTGTGCTGATCTAGACCACAAGACAATGTCTTGTCGACGGTTAGTAATGGGAATCTCAGGTGGAAAAATAAGCTTTTGACCAACATCTGCCAGCATCTTCCAGTCTCTAGAAGCTTCCAGTTGTCTTGGGCGAGGCTTGGTTTTGTCGCCTTTTCTTGGTGGTTTCTCTCCTGGACAGAGGAACATTTTCTTGTGTGCAGTGCTTTGATGGTGGCAACTTATTGGTCAGGTTACGCTTGTCTTCCAATGCTAAGGCCAAACATCGCAGCACCTGCTCATGGTGCCAAGTAAACTGTCCTTGGCTAAAACCCATCTTGCATCCTGTCAAAATGTGCGATAATGTTTTGCAGGTGATGAACACAAAGGACATGAGGGATCCTCACCCAGCCAGAGGTTTAGGTTCTGTGGTGGTGGGAGAACATCATACTATATGTTGATCTGATGAGGAAACTGATCCTTCTTTGTTCCATTGTCCATAGGTCTTGCCAGCCGATCTTACGTTGTTCCACACTCTCCCATCTCATCCATTCTCCCTGCTTGGCCTGGGAAACAACCTTTACACACCTGATCCTCTCCTGCTTTTGCACCTCGTTGACTACCAGCTTCATCCATTGAGCTGGGGTTGCCTTGTGGATGTAGGAGGTGCTGAACTGAAACCAAGACCCCCTCTTCCATGCTGAACTTGCCCCATAATGTCACCGATTCGAAGGGCAACCTTAGCATCTTCCACAGCTTTCTTTAGCGCCCATTTTCTTCCAGTTTTCAACACAGGTGCTGCCTCCCTTATGCATTTGTCGCGTGAATCTGCTAATGTAATTTCCAGTCAGACTTTGGCACACTTAAACTCCTCGGTTAGAGCAGAGATTGGTAGCTGCAGTATTCCTTTATCATGAAGTCCCACTCCACTGAGGCAGCGTGGAACTTCCAACCATTTCTTGACGTATGAACTGATTAAAGCTTCCAGCTCAACTGTTGTCAGTTTATATTGACAAATAAAATTTGTCATTTTAGTTTTTATTCTCTACATCGTGGTATTTAGCTTTGGTGCATCTGAAAAATGGAAACCATTGGACGCTGTTTGTAAGTATACAATGAATGAACTGGTATTGTTACTATTTAATGAAGACTCTGTTAAATGTACATTGTACATATTTTATCTTTCAGTACAACAATATGGATAAAAGAGAGATTGTATGTTGCAATTCTTTGAGAGACAGAAAAAAGGTGCAAAAACATGCATAGCCATATGCAGTAATGCCTTTTGAAGTTTCTAAATCCAGTGAAGGCATTGCCCAGCCTGGAAACTTTATTTTTGTGAGTTTTGTTTTTGCTTTATTTATGTTTGAGTATTTGTTATTTTGCCCTTGTGCACTTTATTTTTGTTTATTTATAATAAAATTGTTATTTTTTTGAACTACAGTCTGTCTCTGGGCCTCTATCCACTCGCCAGCCTGCCACAGTACAATACAACTATTTCATATGTAGTGAACAATTTCACTGGTCTGGTAGTTCTAGGTATGAGGGCATTATATATCCTTTATTTTTCTAACCTCACACTGTCAGGAGAATTATTTAATTATTATATTTTGACAATAAACATTTATTCTTGTACATGCATTTAAGTGTTTTTTTGCACTTCTTCCACCTGCTATATTGGGTCTTAATTGTAATTGTCTTAAATGCGCTGTACTTAATTTGTAAATGTTCCTTAATGTAACTGTCCTTCTCTTAATTTTGACTTGCTCTTAACTATATTGTAATTTTGTATTGCTACCTCTGTAAGTCACCCAGGTTAAAGGCGACTGCCAAGCAAATACATAATAATAATAATACATGTGCAAACCACAAATGGTCGCATTAAAAACAAATGTATACAACAAAAGAAATGTCCTTTCACAAAGCAATAAATATCTTGATATTTACATTACAAAAAATAAAATGACATGGTAAAGTACTTTGAATGACAATATGGACATTTCCATAATATTATGACATATTCTTTTCATTCTCCCAGGGTGCTTACAGCTGGTTCGAAATACTGCCGTTCTCCCTAAAGTAGAAGCAGGATCCATCAAAGCTCACAGATCACAACTATCGTGCTCCAGTCATTGTTCAAACACAGCAGGATCCACCAAAGCTCACAGAACAGAACTGTCATGCTTCAGTCAATCAAACACAGCATAGCCATCAGCATCACCATGCATCACAGGCCAAACCTGTACACCTGGAACAACGATGCCATTGGGACCTACAGCCAAAACAACAATCACAACAACACTGCAATTATTTCCCACTGTTTCACAAAGAGCCAGATTGGCATTACTGTGAACCACAGCAGGAAAGACAGCAGGAAAAAGCACAACTCCATGTGGCAAAGTGCCCGCTCCTGTGTGTATTTTGTGTTATATGTTGTGTGTTAATGTTGGTGTATAGTCATTGGTACACAGGATATAAATGGGTCTGTGTAACACGAGTGTTTAAAATGTATATTTGTATTTAGGCAAGAGGATTGCACAGCACTACTTGCGTCCTCATTGGGCTGAAGGGAGACGACTTGCAGCTCCTATCTCCACCAGCAGAGGAAGAATGCCTGCTGGTTTTGCCTCCAGAGCCAGAGGGAGAGGAGTCGTTGTGGCCGTCTCCAGCGCCAGAGGGAGAGGTCCCACCACTGTCTTCAGAGTAGGAGGGAGAGCCGCACCACTTGCATAGGCTGCTGAGGGAAACACAGGGAAGAACCGCCCAGCCGCAGTGGCCGAGAAGAGGGCCAACACCCACACCCCAGCTTGTCCTGACTCCCTGCCTCACTTCGCCCAAGGATGCCTATCTCGTTTCGCCCAAGGATGCCTGCCTAGCTTCGCCCAAGGATGCCTGCCTCGCTTCGCCCAAGTGTGCCTGTTGCTCCGCATTGCCTGGGGTTGCCAGCCACTTCGCATCGCCTGGTGTTGCCAGCCTCTTTGCATCACCTGGGGTCGCTGGAACTGCTTTGCCAGAGGTTGCAGTCAGCTCTGCTTGGCCGCAGGGGTCAGGGTGGCCGGAGCCCCACCAGAGGGAGCTGTCGGCTATGAAAAAGGGGGGAGAGGTCAGGAGACCACCTTCCCCTGCAGCAGTTTTGCTTTCGGAGATCTTGGGGGAGGTCTGGAGACCACCAACCCCAGCAGCTTTTCCACTGAGGGACTTGCGAAGGCTTAAGGAGTCAGTCTGGGAGCTGTCAGCATATCTGACAGCTCCCATTTCCGCTGCCAGGAGCAGAGATTCACCCCACTGTCAGCACATCTGCTGACAGCTTGGCCAGAAGCAGCCTGGCTACTGGCAACATTGCTGCACATCAACCCCTTAAAGTCCCTGTTCTTGGCCCAGGATTTTGAGCGAGACTTTGGGGATTTTAAGGGGGGAGGTGGCCATTGAGGCCATGTGTGCTTTGCACAAGGGAGGGTATATGTGGCAAAGTGCCCGCCCCTGTGTATTTTGTGTTATATTTTGTGTGTTAATGTTGGTGTATAGTCATTGGTACACGGGATATAAATGGGTCTGTTTAACACAAGTGTTTAAAATGTATATTTGTATTTAGACAAGAGGATTGCACAGCACTTCACGTGCAGGTAAAATGTAATAATATGTGAGCATGGGGAATTACATTTTATTAATTCACGTGCCGTTTTACCACGACTCCAGTTGAATGATTGATTAGCAATCGAGTCTCGATACAGGTGCATAAATGCTACATGTTTTCATTCACTCGGGGTTGTGTGTTCGGTGAGTGGAGAACGGGATTGGAGACAGAGGTAAAAATACTAAGAATAGTTAGTTAAAGTATCAGCTTACCATGTTTGTCTGTATAGTCTGTTTTGTTTTTCTCTCTTGTTTTGGCGAATGTACCATGTCCTTTGTTTTTGTTTGTCTTACAACCGTTTATTTTCTGACTGTCTGTTCATTTATTAAATGCTGAGTGAGACCATTCACTCAGCTCCAACAAACTCCACCTCTCTCTCGTTTATTTCCTGGTTCCTGTTTCTGGTCTGACGTCCCCCACTCCGGCCATCTTTGTGACACTCCATCAAGAACCAGAGCCACAAAAATTACTTTACAACAGCACACCCATCATGCCCCAATGTTTTAAAAACAACAATAGGTAAAGCAAAAAAAAATACCATGAGAATCAAGAGCTACAGCTACGACAACACTGGGAACATTACCAGAGACAAAACAAAACAACATCTACAACACTACCATCAACATCCACATTCTTAAAGACAACAACAGCAAGAACAGTATTACTGCCAACTACAGCCAAAGCAACTAAAGCAGCACAAAAGTTGCCATGACAACCCACAGATTAAAAAAAAAAGAAAGACACCGTAAAACTTACTGTGACAACCCAGACACAAAGCAACAACAACAACGTTACAGTGATAACACAGAGCCAAAATGAAACTATGCAAAACAAACATATATCAGAGACCCTGGCATCCAAACAGCTATTAAAAAAAAAACAGTACCATCAGAACCCATAGAAAAAGAAAACGTCATCCACTGCAAAATTCTGACAACATTTTGCTTGAGAGTGCTAGAAGAAGACAAAGCCACAACATTTACTACTCAGTCAAAAAAACAACTAACAAATATAGAAGAAGAGTTATAAGGTACTGACTCCAAAAACAACACTACATTACACAACATATTTTGTTGAGCTTTCTGACAAAATGCATGGAGGCTTAGTTTGAAAGTTTGTTATATTACAACGCAAAATATACCCACTTCTTACCAAAATAGATGTACAGGACAATGTTTCCCAAAAGGTAAACATAATATTGGACACAAATCAAACACGGAGGACGACTTTTGGGAAGCAGTGTATGACACCACTCTTCTATCAATCATTCCCATTAATGAAAAAGGACAAGGGCACATTTTCCCTTATGTGCTAACAAAAGAGCCCAAAAACAATGCTCAGCCCGAGGCACTTCCAGACGAAGACAAGGGTGATGAAGAAGGGCAACCAAAGCAAAAACAAAGCTTACACATATGGCAATGTCATGAGAAGATCTGTCGAATTGACTCCAACACTGATTTTGTTTCTTCTGCACTGAAAATCCTTCAAAGTATTGTTTCAGCAGACCCAAAACATGCATGTGCATTTTTAGATACATTCGATAACTATGCTTTTCATGCACCTAACAAAGCTGGCCATAACATTACCTTAGATATGTCTGGGAGCACTTGTAAGTCATCCTTTTGTTACCTCTCTGCCATTTTCCTCACATAAGTCAAATTGTTAAAAACATTTATACTGTGGTCACAGTGTACCAGAAAAAAATTATCTTGCATAAAGCCTTGGAACAAGGTGATGAAGACACCATGATAGCACTGTGCAAACCTTACTTGACTACACCACTTTTGGATCGCCTTGAACAAAGCAACAATTCTCACAGATTATCACTTACAAATTCTGACAACACTCAGCTGACACACCAAAACACCTGTCTGCTTCTTGTGAAATGTTGTGCTGCAGGTGAGACTGTGTTGCAATACATTACATGAAAACAATACCAGACACCCAAAAGCCGATGGCTCTAATAATTGATTTAACTAGTACCAGTACACCAGTGCAGTATGTTGCAAATACGGCCTACAAGGATTTCACAGCAACAAACTGACACCCAAATGTGTTCTCAATCAAATGGTTGTTCTGAGGATTCCTGATGACATTTTTTGCCTCAATGAATATGAAAAGATTTTAATTTAGTGTGCAAAAGCTGAATTAAGTGTCTCCAGTTTCCACTAGCAAGAAGTTGCCCCACCAACAGAGAATTCAGAAAGTGCACCTTCTCCTGCCCTTGCCTTTACAGGAAACATGAATAAACTGCCACCACTGAACCAAGCCCTGTTAGATGACCTGGAACTCCACTTGGTACACAGTGCACCAGCCAAGTCCAAAATTGTTTGGGAAAACATTGTGGATGTCAACAAAGTCTACAATGATTTACAAAAGCTAAAGGAAATCAGTCATTTGTATGAACACATCATCTTGCCACAAAAGCCAGATGATTTGCTTGTGAATCACAACTTGGATACGTTCCAATGCTGTTCTGACAATCATGAAGAAGATGAGGCTGAAGATGAGGCTGAACTCAATGTGGAAGAAATGAGACAACAAGAACCTCACACCAAAACACTTTGCTGCGTAAAGTTGAACCAGAGGAAAGTCCTGTTGTTTACAACAATTACACAATTCATCCCCTACACAGTGAAAGTAAGGCCCCATTCACACATGGCTGATATTCCGTTTCCCGGTACGGTTCGTTTGAGTTTGGAATGTTTGCCCTTAAGTGTGAAAGCTCCAAAAGTTCCCAGAAACAATTAAAACTAACTGTCCTGAGACCACATGAAAGAGGTGGTCTCGGCATGGTTGCATCTGTTCTGGGGACAGTTCACTTATTTTTGCTTCAGTGTGAAAGAAAAATGTTCTCAGTCCAGTTGCGAACATCAAGTGTACCAAAGTGTCAATTATATTTAGTTCAGTAACTGATGTAACTCAGTTGGAACTAAAACCAGAAGAATCTTGTATACAATAGTATTATTGCCATCATGGTAGCATACCTTGAAACTGAAGATGTCACTTCATGGAGATGAAGAAAAGCATTCCGTTGCCTCTTCTGCAGCTGTAGAAATATTGTACTTATGCTTTAGCTAACTTTAAAAGTTTTTTTTTTTTTTAAGATTTAAAAAAACAGCACATTAAAAACAATCAAGAATTGAGAATATTTAACTATATCATATATTTTATAGTAGGTGGGTCTATATAATAAACAAGTGATAACTTGAGATTTGTTTTCATAGTAGTGCCAGTGGCTGAGGGACTACAAACTCTGGCTGACATTTTGTGCGAACAGCAGATCCCACAAGAAGATGGTCTGAACACGAAGTAGGCTATAATGATAATACCGGGTTTTATTTAATTCAAGCTTCTCTCATGCACTGGTTTCATTTGAATGGTAGTTTTACTTTAATTTGAATACATTTTAACTAAGATGTGTATTTGACCCAGTGCTATAAAGAAAACAATTGCGTTGTGTTCGGTTTTGCCAAGATCGTAATATTGTTACTGCACCATATAGATCAGCTGCTTGAGGACCTTTCTACCACAGAATAGAATGTTAAAAAAATACATGAGATAAGTGGCTTATGAACAGTAAGTGCAACATGTTTTATTATTATATTATGTTATATTAAATTAAGGCTGCCAAATGTTAAATTTATATGTTTTTACGTATCATGTATCAAACTGTACTGAGTTTTGTTTTGTTTTTTGCTATTTATTAGCTATTAGCTATTTTTTTGAGTTCTCAGTACAATTGCAGATGTGTCATGTGAAAGGGAAGTGTTCTCAGTACACTTGAAAAGATGGAAGTGAACTCTGACATGGCCAAGTGTACTCAGCACACATCAAGTCTGAAAGAGAAACGATCCGAGGAGGTTTCCACTGAAAAGCGCCAAGTGCATTTGGTAAGTGTACTGTACTCGGTACACTTACAAGTGTTCCCAGTGTGAAAAGGCGGTAAATATGCTACAGCTACAGGTCTTTACCAGATGCTTCACATACATGATGACAGTCTGGGAGACTGGGAAAAACAGTTAGGCTTAATGTGTTGGCCAGACTTGTACACTCATGGAATCCATGGAATCCATGCAGAAAGGACACCCCCTTTGTATCTGATTGTGGCAGGGCGATTGCCCTGCACTATAGGTAATTAGTGTTGGTGTGATTTATATGTGGAAGTGGGTTTGTTGTGTATTGTTTTGGAGTTGATTTGTTTGATTGAATTCCAGCATTCACACAAGAAGAAACTGCAGCCGCCGGCGGTCGTGTGTATACCGGGGCGGGGTAGGAATGGAGCTTAGTTTCAGGCAACAACAGCTTAAAGTATCGAGAGAATTGGTTCTAGTGGGACATCCTGTTAGTGGAGTAGCGCAAGCCCTTTTTACGGCATTTTTAATTGTAGTTTTTTGTACTGTGTTTTATTTTGCATTTTTGTACACCTTGTTGTATTAGTCCTTTGTGCGTTACCATCACTGTTAATGTTGCATGACCACCTTTATTTACCTTCGTTTCTGTTTATTTTGTTAATAAATCCTGTGTGCCTGTCCTGCCGTTTTCAACTCCACCTCTTTTGTGTCTCTCTTGCTTAATCGGCGGCTACCCACACACGTGACATGAGCAAGACCCTGTCACACCAACCAGTTTTGTCAAGGCTCACCTTCAGTCACACCATGCTCAATTTAGGCTGACTCGGCAGTACACTTTTACCTGCAGCATCAGGCCAGCCTTCGTCAGATTAATGGGGGCATTTACCACAAGTTAAAGGTGCACCATCCCCGGGAACATGATAGCAACAGACTGGTTGCAACAGGTGTCCAATGATGCCATTGAGTCTGATCTTACAACCATTTTCTCTCATTTAAGGAACACTCCACAGTATTGGCATAAACCAAGAAGTGATGTGGTTGCTATGACTAGAGCATATGGGCCAGTGACGTGGTTTCTCACATTGAGCCCTGCAAAATGGACCTGGACTGACCTGGGAAAATACATCAAAGAGGTGAATGGACCTCAGTTCAAAAACCTATCCATCAGTGAACGTGTTGCATGAGATCAGTTATTGGAGTTTCACCCAAGCCACATATTGAACAGTTCATTAGGCAACATGTCATCTGCACCATTCCAAGTTGCCTGATAGCACCTATAGTCAGAGACCGTGACTTGAAATGGCAGCAAAATAAATTCAACAAGTACTGTCTGAGGTCAAAGAAAACTAATAACAGAGTGATGTCAGTTTGTTGCTTTGGATTTCCCAGACAAGAAGAATCAATCATGGTAATCCAAGATGTAGCTGAGGCAGTTGCTGGCTGGAGAGCACTCAGATCTCAGAGCAGACTCCATGGTCTACCACGGAATATTGCACATTTATTTGTGGCCATTATTGGTGACCATTCTACAACCCTCAACCACTACATCACAAAATATCTATCAAAATCTGAGAAGAGCTATCTATGCCCTTGGCATCATGAATGACATTAATTCAAACTTGTCTCTGGCCAGCAGACTGTGGAATGTTCCAACAGAGAATGCTGTGCTCTTGAGGCATCAAACAGTCTTCTAGGCATTGGTCTGTATGGCATGGATCCACACAGTACTATCAAGTGGATTGCTGTATTAATGATTCAAGTTAATGGAGCAAAAGCCAGGCTCAACTGACATCTACTTTCCTTCTGGGATTGACTCCTACTATCCAAAACGTCCAAAAGCTCTGAAAGATATGAACTTCTGTGACTTTGTTGCATGGCATGATATGGTGACAGAAAAGCCCAAGAATGAGAACATCACTTGGCACATGTTTCCTTTTGAATACCTCAAAAAAAAAAACAAAGTCATACTCAATCATTCATTACCGCAACAGTGTCCACGACAGTCCAGACAGCTACTTCTATGCCATCCTACTACTCTTCAAACCATGGAGGCACAAAGACGAGCTTCTCCTTAAGGGTGCTCTTCTATATAGATGCCTTTCATGCCTGTAAGGACAGTGTTCAACCAGCAATGAACTATCATGACCAACTACAACAAATGCCACAGCTAAGGAGGTAACATGAGTAGTATATCAAAGACAGAAAGAAATGGAGGCTGAAGACCAAAATGTGCTTGAAACAGAAGGACCCAACAATCCTGTTCACTTTGTTACTCAGCAGACTGCAGAGGTGATGGCTGAATTCAGGGACGTGGTTGCACAACCTATGCAAGAGGATGCAGAAGACATCGTCAAGCCTCTAAATAAAGAGCAGCTCCAGGTTTTTCACCACATTGCCAACACTTTCCAAGTACAAACTGAAACAAACAGCCCCGTTCTTCGTATGTTTGTGAGTGGCACTGGGGGCACAGATAAGAGTTTTCTCATTGAAACTGTCGCTTCATGGGTGAGTCAAAAACTGGAAAAAGAAGTGACTATTACAGCACCAACTGGAGT
Organism: Polyodon spathula; assembly: GCF_017654505.1. NCBI lineage: Eukaryota > Metazoa > Chordata > Actinopteri > Acipenseriformes > Polyodontidae > Polyodon > Polyodon spathula. The sequence continues at coordinate 23,492,492 of NC_054546.1, forward strand.
TGCAGCATACAATATCAATGGGATGACTATTCACAGACTACTTACAGTGACTCTCAAAAGTATTCACCCCCTTGGACTTTTCCACATTTAATTGTGTTACAACATGGAATCAAAATGGATTTAATTATGAGTTTTTGACACTGATCAACACAAAAAAGTCCATAATGTCAAAGTGAAAATTAAAATCTACAAATTGTTTTAAATTAATTAATAGGTGTTCACCCCCTTTGCTGTGACACACCTAAATACGTTCTGGTGCAACCAATTGTCTTTAGAAGTCACATAATTAGTTGAATGGAGTCCCTTTGTGTGAAATTAAGATGTTTCACATGTTTCACATTTCAGGTTAAATATACCTGTCTCTGGGAGGTCCAACAGTTGGTTAGTACATTTCCTAAAAAAAACTCAAAGCAAAGCCAGAATAAGGTTCTTCAAAAGCATCAATCAGGGGTAGGATAGAAGAATATTCTCAAGGCATTGAATATCCCCTGGAGCAAAGTAAAGTCCATTATTAAGAAATGGAAAGAATATGGCACAACTGAGAATCTGTCTAGAACAGGCTGTCCTCAAAAACTACGTATCCGGGCGAGAAGGGCACTAGTCAGGGAGGTCAATGTCCTGGAGTAGCCCAGTCAAAGCCTGGACCTCAATCCAATTGAGAATACGTGGAAAGAGTTGTAAATTGTTGTTCACCAAAGGTCCCCATCCAACTTGACGGAGATTGAGCAATTTTGCAAAGAAGAATGGGCAAGCATTGTAGTGTCCAGATGTACAAAGCTGGTAGAGACATAGCCAAATAGACTCATGGCTGTAATTGCTGCAAAGGTGCCTCTACCAAATATTGACTCAAGGGGGTGAATACTTATGCAATCAATTATTTTCTGTTTTGTATTTGTAATTAGTTTAGAACAATTTGCAAATTGTATTTTTCATTTTGACATTATGGACTTTTTTGTGGTGATCAGTGACAAAGACTCCTAATTAAATCCATTTTGATTCCATGTTGTAACACAATAAAATGTGGAAAAGCCCAAGGGGGCTGAATACTTTTCAGAGCCACTGTACATGTCTTTTACGTTTCTTGGCCATGGTTTGACTTTAATAAGTATGTTATTTGCATGCACCCACTTTGTAGTGCCAGGAACTGAGAGTTCACACATGTAGTGTCCGGCAGCAACATCTCCTCCTTTGTGTATAATAATAGAAGATAGTTTGTAATTGTGGTTGTCCACATTAATTTGACTCTTGTGCACACTAGTAAATTTCACACCTTGTCGCTTTGTAATATTCCTGTTTGGCTCATTTTGCCAAAGCATAAGCTGGACTGCATGCATTCTTCCTGCTGATCTGAAGAACTTTGCATTTTAAGTAATGTTGATTTTTGACAATGGTCACATCTGCCACCATTAATGGGTGCCCACTTGTGCTCCATATTAATTAGTTATTCCAAACACTTGGAATGTGTACCATCAGGTACATGCAGAGAGTAAACATGCCCCACCTCTTGATTTGATTCCATGTTGTAACAAAATTTAAAAAATGTTGTAATAAAGTGTGGAAAAGTCCAAGGGGGTGAATACTTTTATGAACAAATGTTTTAAGATTGGATTACATTGGACAAATTGATCAAATCACAAGTTTAGGAGACAGAAAACTGAATAATTTATACAATTAATATGTTTATATAATTCACTTTGGCATTAATATGCATAAATAAGTTTGTAACCAAGTATAAATTAGTAGAATGTTGAAAAGTTTTTGGAAATGTACATTATTTTTTACCTTTTCTATGCTTTTATACTTTTGTACCAAAGTAAAAGTGTGTAACTAGCAACAAATACTTGGAATTTCAATGTTTTTTTTTTTTTTTTTTTTTTTTACTACTCATTTGGATAGGTAAGTTTGAAACCTTGAAATCTTAAAACTTTGAATGCTATCAAAATAGTCTAATATTATAAATTTGCATTCAAATAAATTTTGCCATACTTACACTCCCCACCCCACCCCCCCCCACACACACACACACACACACACACATGTATTGGAAATGTGAAAAAATACTAAGTTATCAAAAGTGCCCAGCCATTTAAAGTAGAGATATCAAAAACACAAGCCAAGTTTCAATGAATCCTTGTCCAGCACAAAGAGAATAGGCAGAACTGTAAAACCAATGGGGGCCAAGGTTGCCCCATTTGTTTCTTCTAATTTGTATCAAAAACACAAGCAAAGTTACAAGAAAAAATTGGGGCAACCTTGGCCAGCAACCTAGGCACAACTGTAAAAGCGATGGAGGTCAACGTTGCTCTGTGGCAAAGTGGCTGCTGATTGTGAACAGGTGTAGCAGTGATGCAGTGCAGGAATAATCGCAGACAATTTGTAATCCAGTCCAGAAAGTGTTTTATTTATAATCCAGGTCTGGCGACTGAATAATAAACCCCGGCAATACACAACGATGTGTAATGCACGGAGGTGACAAACAGAGTTACAGTCCAAACAATAAACGCAAATTATCTGCCCCACAATAATACTGGACACGCTCACCAGTCCTGGGTGTAATGCAGTCGTGCTCGTGGTGGGTGATAAACAGGGTTATTTATGCGACTATTTGTGCAGTGCTGATCCGGTTTGTGCTGGCCCAAGGCGACAGCTTTGGATTCGTGTTAGCCGTCTGGTGGTTTAACAAACACAGTTGCTAACCAACAATACAAATAAACACAACACATTCACGAATATTCTTTTTAGCTGTAGTGACTTTGGTATACAATTTATTTATATTTAAATTAATCTCTAGGCACACTGTTGAAGAATGGCCAAATGTTATTAACTGAGACATACCATAATAGTTTGGTGATATGTACAACTCGGATTCCCTTGACAACAATTGACATCCACACGTGTCAGAAATATAAAACAATTGTTTATTTAAGGGAAAAGGAGTGCAAAACGTCAATCTGTGTCGATGAATAATGCAGGTCTCCAGATCCACAGTTCCAATGTAGACGGGACTTTGCCGTACGCATTGTATTGCGAGGCTCGCAATAACCAATAGTTCCTTTTCAAATGGAGATAAGCTTGATGATCGTCAAGGCTTGCAACATTATCTTTGTTGTTGGTAGTTTTCCCACTGGGAATAGTTCCATTGATCAGACGTAACTCAGTTCAGCTAATGCGTTACAATTGAGTAGATATATAGTTTGTAAGTCTTCTTGTGGCAATTCACTTCGTGCAGATACGTGGAAACAAAGACCCGCTTTCTGATTAATGCAGTATCCCACTTACTGATCCAGTCTCTCATAGGACAGATGGCAGGGCCCTTCCTCAGAAGATGATTCTAGCCATTATTCAGAACATTGGTTCTTTCTTATCTTCTGTTAATTCAAGCACTTATCTTCCCATGACTCTGCAACTTTGTTCAGAGCAGTGTAGCATCCATTTCGTTCCTGCAAACTTCAAGTCAACTCTAGCAGGTTGTCACTACTTGTGCACACCTCGTTTGCGGTCAGCAAGCATGGTCAGCGCGCATGTCTGGGCAGCAGCAGCATGACTGGAAGACAGCAGCACACAGCAGAAGCTCGCACACACTAGAAGCTCGCACCTCACTTTGAAAGTCAGAGGGGTTTGTGATTTTCATTTCAACCCTGTGATTGGTTAGTCTGGTTATTTTGGGCAGTGTCTGAGTCCACATGAAGTGTCTGTCATTGGTTGTTCTCTTATCAACGTGGCCCCTTGTTCTCCATTGTTCTCCATTGGTCCACTATTTCGCCCCCTGACGGCTGGATTTACGACAAGGACTGTTTCTTATCTTAGTGTCAAGGTACGCAGAATTGTCTGGCTTGTGGCGCTGAACGGGTCATTCAGCAATCGTGAAGATAAGCCATGTGTCCAGTATTTAGTTTACGACTCTTTTTGAAAGCATTATTTGTCAGTGGGGGAGTTTGTAACCAGACCAAGAAGACACAGAGAATGGTTTAAGATCCCCTCTGTACATTCCAATTCTACTAGTTTCATGCACAGAATGATATGATGACCCCCCTTCTGATGCTACAGAGCGAATTCTTTATTTCTCACTCAGCAACTACTGTGACTCTCACAGTCCTTCCAGGTCAACACACAAACCCAAGTGAAGAAAAAGATTAACGATTCTTCGGCCCCTTTATGCTATCTGCATGACCCCTTGGTAAACGATTGCAACTGCCTTTATAGCTTGCAGCTGCTACCTCGTTTACCTTCCAGGTCAATACGTTCCTGCAACGGAGTCTCGCCTTCTTCAGCAGGTCCGACTGACTGAAGGTCAGGACCTTTACTTGACAGTCCTGTTCGGGTAGGTCACTAAAGGGAAAGTCGCAATCACGGGGCGTCGGGGGTGGGGCATGGGGGGGGGGGCGAGATTTCCAGCCAGAACTCATTATATTTGAGTACATAACGCCCCAATTGTTTCTACTAACTTGGCTTGTGTTTTTCACAAAACTTGCATGACAAACAGAAGCCAAGTTAATAGAAACAATTGGGGCAACCTTGACCCCCAACTCTTTTTACAGTTGTGCCTATTTGCTTGTTGCCTTTAACAACATTTGCTGGCCAAGGGTGAACCCAGTTAATGTTTAATGTCACGTGCTAAATTGGTACCATGGTAAATATTATAAGGGATATTTAAAAAAAAAAAAAAAAAAAAAGAAAAGAAAAAAACAATTTAATTTCATCAGACTAGAACCAAACGAGTCAATAGTTTGATGTACGGTCTTAAAACATATTAATTTTACCAGACTAGAACCAAACGAGTTTGATGTAAGGTATTTTACACTACTTAAATTTAAAATACAGTACATTGGTTACATTGGACAATGCTTCCGTATAAGACTACTGGAAGCCCAAGCCTTTTTGATGATCAATATTCTTTGTATATTCTGAAGGCCCGATCTTAGATCTTCACGCAATCCCCTCCTAAATTTGTGCCTCACAGAAAAATAGTGCTTTGGCACAAAATGAGAGATATTCCAAAACGGCATAAAGCAGTTGCAAGACATTGGAATGTAGCAGTTTTTTGAGAAATTCGCAAATCTGTTTGGGTGCCTCGCAAAACAGTCTGCGCATTCACTACCAATATAGCAACTGCACACAACAGCCAAGCGAGAATGCAGAATGATGGACAGCAGTCACCATTAGCAATGCGACAAGCTGCTATCATTGGTGTGGCAACAGTATGTACCGATATGACAGCAGACGAAACCACACAATAGATCCTGCACACATACATACATTCAAATACACAATTGGCTCTATAACTAGACGTCGAGTTTTCAAATTAATGTACTAATAACGCTACTGTTTTATTGAATACGGACAGTATTGTATCACAAGGAAATACTATATAGGTTTCTTTAAAGACCAGCTGATCTGACATAACTATATGTTTTTGAAGTAAAATTTTAAAAAAAGACTTTGGTCTGGATAATGTCTGGATGATTTTTATTTTTATTTTTTTTTATATACGTTGTGCCGTGACAAGGTCTACTGTGGTAGCACACTCTTTGATTTGTAACTGTAACGAGTTCATTCACCTGCAAATTAAACATCAATCAAGCAATTTTATATACACAATACACAGAAATACGTTATGTTATTCATTCTACTCACCCATTTGAACATCATGATTAAGCCCAGTTTGTAAGGTTTTGAGCATTGCCAGAATGGATTTTTTTTTGATTAAGACATTTTTTTTTGTAAGAATAATAATTAATTATAAATACGCTCCTAAAATGTTAATTGTAGCCTACTACAATTTCTCAATAAATGAACAGTCTCTGTACAATTAGCAACATCAACATTCAGCAGACTGGACAGCTGCATAAAAACGGCCATAAATTACAGTTAACAGAATTGTTTGTCTCGCCTCAGCTAACTTATGATTGGACTGCTGCAGAGAAAATACAGGTCTTTGATTGGTTGATTGTATCACCGGTCTGGATTTAGGAAAACATTAGCGTGCCTTTCACGGCAAGAGTGCCCTGTCGGTGTTTGACTCTCTGAACTGCAGCTGCCCACCCCTCACCCGTAATGTGCAGCAACCTATGGAATAGCCAAATAAAGCACTGGGCCACAAGATGGGTGTATGACGTATTTATACAACTATTTATAATGGCATATTGTACCCAACTCCTGTGGACTGCTACTCCGACACTATTTGAGCAAGCGGTGCACAGCTATTGGAACTAGCATATCGCAATTATCGTGCAGATATTGGTATATTCAGACAAATTAGGGCTTTCGCCCAATTCAAATTTTATTGCACTAATGCATATTGAATGTCCACCTAGAATACAATTGCATCACATATTTCTAATTACCGTTACATTACCATATGCTAATAGGACCGTATGAACAGAAAGGCATCTGCACAACATAAGAACAAAAGAACATAAGTTTACAAACGAGAGGAAGCCATTCAGCCCATCTTGCTCGTTTGGTTGTTAGTAGCTTATTGATCCCAGAATCTCATCAAGCAGATTCTTGAAGGACCCCAAGGTGTCAGCTTCAACAACATTACTGGGGAGTTGATACCAGACCCTCACAATTCTCTGTGTAAAAAAGTGCCTCCTATTTTCTGTTCTGAATGCCCCTTTGTCTAATCTCCATTTGTGACCCCTGGTCCTTGTTTCTTTTTTCAGGCTGAAAAAGTCCCTTGGGTCGACACTGTCAATACCTTTTAGAATTTTGAATGCTTGAATTAGGTCGCCACATAGTCTTCTTTGTTCAAGACTGAACAGATTCAAATCTTTTAGCCTGTCTGCATATGACATGCCTTTTAAGCCCGGAATAATTCTGGTCACTCTTCTTTGCACTCTTTCTAGAGCAGCAATATCTTTTTTATAGCGAGGTGACCAGAAGTGCACACAATATTCAAGATGAGGTCTTACTAGTGCATTGTACAGTTTTAACATTACTTCCCTTGATTTAAATTCAACACTTTTCACAATGTATCCGAGCATCTTGTTAGCCTTTTTTATAGCTTCCCCACATTGTCTAGATGAAGACATTTCTGATTCAACAAAAACTCCTAGGTCTTTTTCATAGATTCCTTCTCCAATTTCAGTATCTCCCATATGATATTTATAATGTACATTTTTATTTCCTGCGTGCAGTACCTTACACTTTTCTCTATTAAATGTCATTTGCCATGTGTCTGCCCAGTTCTGAATCTTGTCTAGATCATTTTGAATGACCTTTGCTGCTGCAACAGTGTTTGCCACTCCTCCTACTTTTGTGTCGTCTGCAAATTTAACAAGTTTGCTTACTATACCAGTATCTAAATCATTAATGTAGATAGGAATAGCAGAGGACCTAATACTGATCCCTGTGGTACACCGCTGGTTACCACACTCCATTCTGAGGTTTTTCCTCTAATCAGTACTTTCTGTTTTCTACATGTTAACCACTCCCTAATCCATGCACATGTGTTTCCTTGAATCCCAACTGCGTTCAGTTTGAGAATTAATCTTTTGTGCGGGACTTTGTCAAAAGCTTTCTGGAAATCTAAATAAACCATGTCATATGCTTTGCAATTATCCATTATCGATGTTGCGTCCTCAAAAAAATCAAGCAAGTAAGTTAGACACGATCTCCCTTTCCTAAAACCATGTTGACTGTCTCCCAGGACCCTGTTACCATATAGGTAATTTTCCATTTTGGATCTTATTATAGTTTCCATAAGTTTGCATATAATAGAAGTCAGGCTTATTGGTCTGTAGTTACCTGGTTCAGTTTTGTTTCCCTTTTTGTGGATCGGTATTACGTTTGCAATGTTCCAGTCTGTCGGTACCACCCCTGTGTCAAGAGACTGCTGCATGATCTTGGTTAGGGGTTTGTAAATTACTTCTTTCATTTCTTTGTCAACAAAAACTCCTAGGTCTCGGTATTACGTTTGCAATGTTCCAGTCTGTCGGTACCACCCCTGTGTCAAGAGACTGCTGCATGATCTTGGTTAGGGGTTTGTAAATTACTTCTTTCATTTCTTTGAGTACTACTGGGAGGATCTCATCAGGCCCAGGGGATTTGTTTATTTTAAGAGCTCCTAGTCCCTTTAACACTTCTGCCTCAGTTATGCTAAAGTTATTTAAAACTGGATAGGAACTGGATGACATGTGGGGCATGTTGTCAGTATCTTCCTTTGTAAAAACTTGTGAAAAGTAATCATTTAATATATTTGCTATTTTTTTTTTCTTCATCTACGATTTTGCCATTTGTATCTCTCAAACATTCAATCTCCTCTTTGAATGTTCTCTTGCTGTTGTAATATTGGAAAAACATTTTGGAACTGGTTTTAGCTCCCTTAGCAATGTTCATTTCTATTTCACTCTTGGCCTTTCTAACTTCCTTTTTGACTTGCGTTTGCAGTTCTGTGTACTCTTTCTGCGTACTTTCTTTTTGGTCCTTTTTTAATGCTCTGTAAAGTGTCTTTTTTCGCTGAATATTTTTTTTAATTGATCTATTAAACCATTTTGGCAATTTAGTTTTACATTTAGATTTGTCTACTTTAGGGATATAATTGTTTTGCGCCTCTAGTACTACATTTTTGAAGAACAACCATCCTTCTTCTGTGGGTGTTTTCTCTATTTTACTCCAATCTACTTCTGTTAGTCTCTGTTTCATACCTTCATAGTTTGCTTTTCTAAAATTGTAAACCTTAGCTTTAGTCATTACTTTTGGGGATTTAAAAAACACTTCAAATGAGACCATGTTGTGGTCTGAGTTTGCCAGTGGTTCTCTGACCTCTGTTTTAGTTATTCTATCTTCGTTATTTGAAAAGACTAAATCAAGGCATGCCTCCCCTCTAGTCGGTGCCTTGACAAATTTTGTTAGGAAGCAGTCATTTGTCATTTCCACCATTTCTATTTCATCCTTCACGCTACCCACCGGATTTTCCCATTTTATGTGGGGGAAGTTGAAATCCCCCATTAGTATGGCTTCTCCTTTGCTACACGCATTTCTAATGTCATTGTATAACAGATTATTGTGCTCACCGTCTGAATCTGGCGGTCTATAGCATGCTCCTATTATTATGCCCTTTGAATTTTTGTCCGTTATTCTGACCCATATTGATTCGGTTTTATTTTCTTTGTCCAGGTTTAACACCTGGGCTTCAAGACTGTTTCTTATGTATAGCGCTACCCCTCCTCCTCTTCTGTCCTGCCTGTCTTTCCTATACAGTGTATACCCACAAATATTATATTCATCCCCATCACTCTCAGACAACCACGTTTCTGTAACACCTATCACATCATAGTTACTTGTTAGTGCAGTAGCTTCAAGTTCTAGAATTTTGTTTCTGATACTTCCAGCATTTAGATAAATACATTTAATGGTTGTCTTACCTGAGTTGTTGTTCTTGTTTTGATGCGGTCTCCCTTCTGTTTTTTTGTTGATTTCTCCCCCCTTCCTTTCTAGTTTAAATGCTTCTGAACCTGCTCGAGGATCTTTTCTCTGAGTAGACTGGTTCCCTTGTTATTTCATTCTCTTGTTGTTGGTTCTGCTCATCAAAATTCTGAAGTGACTCAAATCTGTTGGTTGTTTTGATTTCTGGTGGTTGTGTTTGACGAAGTTTCTTTTTTTCCCTGCTTCTGCCTGCCTGAACCCAGCTGTTCTGACCTTCTATCTCCCTGGTGGCTTTCAGTCTGTTAGGGGTGATGCAGACTTCCATGAATTGTGGGTGTGCCAGTTCCTCAACATCCTGTTGCTGTCTCACCTCTTCCAGCTCCATTTCTAGCATATTTACTAGTTTATGCAAATCCTGGATCGTGCGGCACTTTACGCACACTTGGTTTAGCTCCGCTGGGTTTTCTCGGATTTCCCACATCAAGCAGGTGTCACAGATTACTGGCTTGAAGACCATGTTGAGGTTTTTTTTTTTAAGTTTAGTTTCTTCTGCAGCCATCAACCTGCTTTCAAACTGCTTCTAAACTGCTCCGTACTTTTCCATGCTTGTACTTCTCCCACTCGCTGTCGCTGGGAAGACTGCCTCGTTTAATAAGCAAGGTCTCACCACCTCCGTTAATCTGTACGGCACGAGATTAAACAATCTTCTCCTATTCATTCACCACTTTAATGGAGTTGTCCAGATCCCCCTGATCTTACACAAATAACGTCCCAGGGACTGTACTTTCCCGGTATGGGTACGTAAACAAAACCAAAGCCATCTCCGCTGCTTTTTTTTGTTCTCTACTGCAGCCTGCTGCTGTATCAGGAACAGACAACTTTTTCTTTTACTCAGTCCGTACACTTTCGTTCTCTTTGTTATTCTAATTCTCCGGTCAGAGCTTCCTCTGTGTTGTATCCTGCAAGGGTTAACCAAAGGAATAGGAGAGCGTAATTTTTATGGGATCGACCGTCCTCAAAAGACCCGCCCCCCAACCAATCAAAGAGGTCCACGTGACACACCCTCGCTCACCCTCTTTGTGTCACAGCCATGACTGGAAGACAGGTCAAACAGGACTTCCAACCTCCCCATTGAATCACACATGCGCCCAATAGCCAGCACAGGTTCTCGCAGAGCAAACTTCACTTTACTCAACAACGCTTCCAGTGGCTGCTGAGAATGTTTTAGGTGTCCCATCTCCATTTGGACTGTAAAGTGTGAAAGCTGTATGCATTGTCCATTCAGAAGAGTTCAAGGTTGAACCTCTCATGATTGACAGTAAATATCCCAAACACAAACAGAAATTTAAAACGCGCGCTTTGGCAGACAACAAGCATGTCATTGGTCAGTTGTGAGTGGCAGTTCACGTGTATACTAATACACTTGTCTCGGAGCACTGGGTGTGCTGCTGTGTTTGTCTCAGGGAGCTGGGAGTGCTGCTGTGTTTGTCTCGTGTGCTGGTGTGCTGTGCTTGTCTCAGAGCGCTGTACATGCTGCTGTGCTTGTCTCGGAGTGCTGGCTGTGCTTGCCTAGTAGCGCTGGCGTGCTCTGTTTGTCTCGGAACACTGTGCGTACTGTGTTTGTCTCGGAGTGTTGGACGTGCCTCTGTGTGTCTCACTGTGCTGGGTGTGCTGTGTTTGTCTCAAAGCGCTGGTGTGATGTGCTTGTCTCAGAATATTGGGCATGCTGCTGTGTGTCTCAGAGTGCAGGGTGTGGTGTTGTGTTTGTCTCGGAGCACTGTGCGTGCTGTGCTTGTCTCACAGTGCAGGTGTGCTGTGCTTGTCTCGGAACACTGGGTGTGCTGCTGTGTTTGACTCGGAGCACTGGGATTCTGGGTTTGTCTAGGAGCGCTAGCCATGATGCTGTCTTTGACTTGGAGCGCTGGCATGCTGCTGTGTTTGTCTCTGAGCACTAGTGTGCTGTGCTTGTCTTGGAGTGCTGGCATGCTGTGCTTGTCTCGGAGCGCTCGTGTGCTGTCTCAGAGCACTGTGTATGCTGTTTTCTGTCTGCCGATTCAAATGATACATCCTCCCCATCAGTGAATCACACAGTCAGAGATTCACAATAATCAGTCAAAAAGAAGAGGATCTTTTCTATTTCCTCAAAATAAAACCAAAACAGCTGCTAACAATAAAAACATCAAAGATATCTGAATGGCTGGGCACATGTCGGCTTTGGTAAATTAGACAGTTTCCGGCGTAATAACTGAAACTTTGCAGGAGTCTCCCTCATGGTGCCATCTGCAAAAGGCATAAGATGCCACATGCCTGCAGCCTTTTCATATGTCAGTGATTGATTTCCTCTCTTTGTCTGCTGTGAGTGTCCCTACCTCCCCACTGTCTTTGATGTCAAGGGAGGCTTCACATCCCACTGTGAACTGGAACATTCTGGACTATGAATGACTAAAACAATTTGGACTGGAGCTGCGCATTGTCTTCCTTCTTTAAGTGCAGTTTTACATCAACTAACACACACAAATAAGTAGAACAGATCAACCTGGTGATACTGCAGAGTATTCTATAGGTATTCAAACAAGTCGTGCTCTCATGGTGTACCTGCCACTTGGAAGTGTCCCTGAAAGAAAGAAAAACTGCTCTTTACAAGCCTTGTTCAAGAAGCTTTCACTACTCTGGACACCATAAAGCACAGAACTGAATAACCATCAAAAACTGATTTGTGCTCAAACCTACTGATCTTACACAACACAGTGTTTTAATGTGGTAATGCATCCCTCAAGAACTGAACTGAAAAATCTATGGAATCAGTGCTGTCCTGGCAGCCCATGGTGACCCTACATTGTTTCAGAATGTTTTTGTTAATTCAATATATTTATGAAAGCAGCTTTTTGTCTTTGCAAATGTGTGATAGGACTATGTGGCAGGGCTAAGGCCCTGCACATGTAGGAATGTATTTAAATAAAGTTGTATGTATTTTAATTTAAGTTGGCAGGGATGGGATTAAAATCCCATCCCGGCAAAAACATGTGCGGAATGTGACCAGGTCCTAATTGATTTATTTGTTGTCAAATAGTCATAAATAGTTTAAAAGATGAGATAATTACACCTGACCACATGGTATAAGAGGAGACCGTTAAACCTGACCACATGGTATAAGAGTAAAAGATGAGACCATTACACCTGACCACATGGTATAAGAGGAGACCGTTAAACCTGACCACATGGTATAAGAGGAGACCATTACACCTGACCACATGGTATAAGAGGAGACCTTTACACCTGACCACATGGTATAAGAGGAAACCGTTACACCTGACCACATGGTATAAGAGGAGACCGTTACACCTGACCACATGGTATAAGAGGAGACCGTTACACCTGACCACATGGTATAAGAGTATAAAAGGAGAACATTTCACCTGAACACATGGAATAAGAGGAGCCTGGAGTCAGGGCCAGTGTGAGTTAGTTTGGGAATGGACTGTGAGCAACAGGCTGTGCTCACTATAAGTGTACCATGATATCATCAACTTGGGAGCTGCTGCTTTAATTTGGATCTTTGTTGAACTATTTTGTTTGTTTGCTAAATAATAGAAGTGCGCAGAAAAAGTGCTTAAACTGCAGTCTCTGCACCCACTATTCCCACCAATAGACTTGACCACAATGCTACCCTTCAACAGCCTAGTAAAACTTATCCAGGGACAAAAAAGGTGTTTTTTTAACACTTTAAAATAGGTTTTGTTTTGGAGCAATACAATTTTCAGTACAAATATTATCCAAATTGGATTAATGCACAGTTGTATTTACCTTATAAACTATATATATATATATATATATATATATATATATATATATATATATATATATATATATATATAACTCATTGTAGATCACCAAGTGTTTCTTGAATGAAGAATAAGTGTGTTTTATAGTTGGTATGAATACATATTCTCCCCACCTCATTTAATTTTTGTCATAATTAAATGATCATTTGATCTTTTTATACATCATACAAGTAGCCAACTAGGACAATCACATGTATTGCTGTACCTATTGTATCGCAACCTGTATATTGTGATAATTATCGTATCGTGAGATTAGCGTATCTTTTCACCCCTATTAATAAATAAGTATTTAAATGTTTTTTTTTTTGTTTCACATTTTCAGATAGTTTGTTAAATGCCAAAAGAGAGAAATGATTATGCCCTCGACTTTCTGACACAAATATGGTCTTATCAAAAAAACATTTGAGGAGCAATGCTTTTCAGACTGGCTAATCTAATCAGCAGTGCTGTCTGCCAGCTGTGCCTCGCAGTAATCTTGGTCACTTTCATAAGGGCAGTGTGCATTCATTTTCGCTGAAGGGGGGTTTAGTAGCTGGAATGCCCAAACCACCAAGACACCAGCTCACCAGGATGGAACGATGTCAATGCAAGTAATGCACCACCTGCCATTCTTCAGAGTGATCAAATACTGTGCTGCAAGTTTGTTCTGTGATGTCTGAAACCAGGGTAGAGTAATTCATCAGGACTGAATCAGGTCCCAGGAGAGACTGGCATCTTCCATGTTCACCAAACAAGCATCGTTCACTCCCGCCAGAGCAGCAATGAGTTCAAGCTCAGAAAACAGAATTGCCCACATAAACACTCCCCCTTGTGAACTTGCAGTTTGCCATGGTCAGGAGTGGCATCGGGGGAGGGGGGACGGGTTGGGGGGGTGCTCCCACTTTAATGACTAGATGTAAAAAATATGTAGGTGCCATTAAATCTTCTGTGTTTAAAAAAACCTCAGCAAGGTAGCATTGGTGGACTGTCACAGCTGATTGGCTGGAGGCTGGATGCAGCAAGAGCTCAGGCAATAGGGCAGTGTTAAAGTCATATGATTGCTCTGTTGGTGTAATTTTGTGAGAGAGAACAGAACAGAACTGAACAACCTGATTTGGCGAAGCCATTCCACCTTCATGCTGTGTAACATGTTGTTCAGTCAAACACCCAGGTCTGCACAAAGCCCCGCAGGTATAGCTATGGCCAAAAAGTTTGCGTCACTTACATTTATTTTTTTTTGCTGGATTGAGACAATTAAAAAAAAAATAGATTGACATAATTTAGATGTTTTATTTATCATGTAATCAAAGAAACTGCAGAACAAAAGTATACTGGAAGGCAGCATAACAGCAGTCCAGTATTTCATGTTGGATTTTGAAATGTTACATTTTTTAATTGTTGTCTGTTTTTTATTAAGTATGGAAAACTACAAGGCGGTATGATTGTAATTTTATATGTTAGCGTAACATTATTCAGCAGGCTTCATTCAACTATGAAGCAAAATTGTTTAATTATATAGGGAAATGGAAAACGTTTTGCCATCGCTGTACTGCTAATTCACAGTATTCTAACAGAAAAATTACAACTGTACATGCAATACTGGCAAAATACCTTAAACATAGCCTCGATTTACGATGGTCTGTACTGTATAGCAAGATGTGTTTATATATTGACCATAATATTAATGTTATTGTTTATTACATATGATATAACTACTGCTTGGAACTTTGTCTGGAAAAAACCGTCACAATGCACAAACAGTATCCCCAGATCGCTGTCAGCCATGAGGCTAGAACAGATATGGAACTAAATGATTTAGTAAAAAGGCTGAAACTTGTTTCATTTCCACATCGAACAAGCTGAACGTGTCCGAGTTTGTCCCCCTCACTAAATTCCGCCTTAACTAATGGATGGTAAAAATTCCGTTTTAAAAAAAATGACATGCTTCTGGGATATTAGTGTGTTCATAGAATGATGTTTTCGCTTATGAGTTCTAACAAATGAATTTGTACTGTGAGCTAAGTTTTGAGAAGCATTGTGTTTTGTACTTTTGTTTTATATAAATTTTGTGAAGATGTGGCTAGGGTTAAATGGTAAATGTACTCCTAATTTAGTCTGGTGACCTGTACATAAGTGGCTAGACTCTTGTCAGTTCCTCTCAGGTCTCAGGATTAGCAGGTGCTCGTAGTCTCTCAACTGGCACTGTATTGCTCTTTGCTTGGGTGAACACTGAGCCTGCTTAAAGGAACAGTACCACTGATTTGTGTTTTTGTTTATTTTGTTATTTGAAACAACATTAAACCTCATATCCTAGGTTTGTGGTTCCTGCAATTTGCTATTCCTGCCACTGGTATGCATTGACCACAAAGCTACCCTTCCACACCATAGTTCAAATAGCATACTATACTGTTGAAAGTCTTTAAAAGATTATGATCAGCATTTTGTCTTCACTTTGAGGAATTTCTTCTTGTGTTCCGTGTGTGAGGAGTCATGTTCTATGATCCACTGCACGAGTGCCTTCACATTAGCGGCTGGTTTTGTCATCAGCGCCTGGTTTTGTCATCAGTCTGTCTCCGAGTGGGATTCTGAACACACCCCTCACTTCCAGGGACATCGAACAGGCCTGTCCAGAGCAAGCTGTTCGATTTTTTCAGATGTACCTCTTACTACCTTGACTACCACTTACTATTCTAATGAATCTCCTCCTAATACTAACATCAGTATAAGACCCGTACTTGCCTCTCTACTACAGAGCTTGCACTTTAGTGGAATCCTAAGGCTCTTGTCTTTGAACTGTATGGTTTGTGGTTCATGTCCAGCCCTTGTCTTGCCGTTCAATTCAATGGGCTGAAATGCCAATTCATTACATTATCTTCATACAATCCTCATTTACAATGACGGTAAGTACCATAATACTGCAAAAGGCAGTGATTGCTGAAGAAAACACAATTTCCCTTTTTTCTCTGTATTGATCTGGTGTGGGACTGCAGTTTGGGGATCCCTGTTGTAGTGTAGTCATTCCACCCTGCAAGGCTCTGCTCTGCTGGCTGGCTGTTCTGTTTATTCCCAGGTTCAGCGGGTAGCTCAGAAGCCATGTGTTAATTCAATTCGGGACCCACTGTGGATCAAAGGCCTCCAGCTGTTCAAAGCATAAGAGCCAGACGGTGTGAGTCTGTAGTCTGTGCTGGGAGCGCTTGACTAATACCACCTGAGATCATTACTCCTGATCTGCATTCAAACTCACAACACTTCAGAGTTTAGAACACCAACTCCTTTTTAAAGGTGTAATGCCACAGATACGGTTTTTAAAATGGTTATTGTACAAGCTCCTTACGTTATATTCCTGCTTCGAAAATGTGCAGCTACAGTATGGAGTAGATGTTTCCTGTTAATGGGTTCTAACAGAGGCTTTCAAATACAGTGTTATGCTTCTAATTCTGTTTAAGAGCTTTTGGTTCTTTGGTTGTATACTTAAATCTGGAACATGCAGATGTCAAGACTATGCTTCCAGGCTTCTAATCCCCTAGAGTAGGAGTATCAAACTCAAGGCCCATGGGCCAAATTATGCCCTTGGAGGTATTTTATCTGGCCCCATGCAAAGTTCATTCATTACAGTGCAATTTGGACCAGCCCAGTTTGAGTCTATTGGGTTATTACACATGAGAACAAATCCCATCAGCCATCGGAAAAGTAGCAGAAAGCTCAGAGCTAACGAACAGCAGACAGCGAGAGACAGCCAATCATATCTCGTGCTTGATGTTTAAGGCGTGTTTTCCATTAGACACTGTAGCCTACTGGCCGTCAAAAACGGTAATATAACTCTCAAAATGTCCAAGAAAAGAAAGATCGATAAGGAAGGCAGATTGTTTCAAGAAAGGTGGGAGTCTGAATATTTATTTGTAGAGCAACAAGAAAATTCAATTTGCTCGGTATGTAAGGGAAGTATTGCAGTGATGAAATAATTCAATTTAAGGTGCCACTATGAAACGAAACAAAGAAAAATATGGCGAGTTTGAAGGGAAGCAAAGGCAAGAAAAGATGGCCGAATTAAAAAGAACCCTTGATTTACAGCAGAACATGTTTAAAAGGCAAAAAGTGAAAGTGATGAGGCAGTTAAGGCAAGTTACCTTGTGTCAGAGATAATCGCAAGGTTGTCAAATCACTTTTCCCTGAGGGTGCTTTTGTAAAAGACTGCATGCTTAAAGTCACAGAAATAGTCTGTCCTGAGAAAAGGCGTGTGTTTTCCAATGTCAGTCTTTCAAGAAATACAGTAGCTGAACTGGCTACCGATCTTCAAAAGGGCTCACTTAAAAAACAAGCGATTTCATAGCCTTTACTCTTGTGTTGACGAGAGCACAGGATTATTGCTGATACTGCTGCGTTATTTATTTTTATCCGGGGTGTTGATGCAGACTTCACTATTACCTAAGAGCTTTTGGATGTTGCAGCAATGCACCTCACTACCACAGCAAACAATATATGAGAATTGTGAATTGAGAATTGTGCACGCAACGTGAAATTACAGTGGGAGAAATTAGTTGGATTGACAACAGACTGAGTGCTTCCCATGTGTGATGAAAAAAATGGGCTTGTTGTTTTGGTGTGCAAAAAAAACTACAGGAGGTGAATTGTCCAACGACACTTATAACGTACCACTGTAATCTACTCCAGCAAGCGCTGTGTGGGAAAGTGCTGAAAATGGATCACATAATGTCACGGTTGTGAAAACGATAAACTTCATCAGGGCGAAAGATTTGAATTACCGGCAATTCCAAAAGTTGCTGACGAGCTTAATGCTCAATATGGTGATTTGCCGCACCACACCGAAGTTCGCTGGCTTAGTCACGGTGCAGTACTTACAAGGTTCTTTGAATTGCATCAAGAAATAGACATTTTCATGCACAATACAGGGGAAGAAATTAGACAGCTTTCAGATTCAAAGTGGTTGTGTGATTTTTGATTTCTCTGCGATATAACTGAACAGCTCAACAATTTAAACGTGAAACTGCAAGGCTGTAAACAAGTCATAAACTGCAAGGTTGTAAACAAGTCATAACTGAAATGCATGACAGTGTTAAGGTGCTTCAGCTAAAGTTACACATGTGGGAAAAACACGTGCAGCAAGGAAACCTTTCCCATTTCCTAACGTGCCAAACTGTATGTGATTCTGTGGCGAATTTTACTTTTCCTGGTCATGCATTTGCTGCAAAACTAAACGTGTTGCATGTGGAATTTGTAGCAGTTCCAGTTCCAGCTTTTTTCAAACCCATTTGGCATAGATGTGGAAACTGCTCCAGAAGACATCCAAATGGAATTTATTGAATTGCAGTGCAATAGCGCACTGAAGGCTAAGTTTGATTCTGTCTCGGCTGAGCAGTTTTACTTGTTCCTTCCAGCTACATTCCCACAGCTCTGCATTCAGGCTGCAGGCATCATGTCAATGTTTGGCAGTACGTACTTCTGCGAACAGCGATTTTCACTGATGAAGATTAATAAATCCGCTCAAAGATCTCGCCTGAATGACAAGCATCTACACTCTGTGCTAAAGATCGTTTCAGCACAAAACATGAATCCATATATTGACAAGCTTGTCTCACAAAAAATGTGCCAGATTTCTTCAGTAAATGAGAACGCACAGGACAGCAACTAGGTAAGATAGATAACATGTTTTAAATTAATAAGTCATATATAAAATGCATGTGTATGTATTAAAAACATTCGTTTTGAACATCACTTATTAAAATGCATGTGTATATGTAAATGGTGTGCATTTAGTGGCCAACGAATCAAACGTTAAATTAAGATATGGCCCTTGGTAAAATTAGGTTCGACACCCCTGCCCTAGAGTGTTGTTCATTCTCACTGCAGTGGTTTAGCTGCATTCATACAGTGGTGTCCACCTCAAAGGTATACCAGGATGTTTCTCTTCAAGAGTTGTGTTTAAAATATGTGCACATTGGAAATTAAACAAAAAAACAAACAGAAAAAAAAGAACCAAAATATTCCCAGCACAGTAATAGGTGGAGCAGAAAGAATGTTAATAAAACTAATAGGAGGTCCTGTAAACTGTTGTCTGTAACAAAACCCCCATTTAATTTCTGAGCTGTAACACAGCTTCAGTTGTGTGTGGAAACTCTTTCTCCTGCAGGCAGTGGCAGCAGCATGTCACCTGGTTCACTCGTGTGGCAATCTTACTTTCTGTTTATTTGATTTAGTGAAACTTTCATATTTTGTTTTTCCTGGTGTAAACTTTACCTTGAGTTAAAATTGCTTGTTTTGCCTCATCCATTTTAATGAATGAAGTCAACAGCGTGATTAACACTTCAGCTTGAGAAAGGACAGGATATGCTGTGAGTGTGAGGATGCTGCAGTGCTGCTAAAACCTAGATATATGAGGTCTACTACTGCCCCCTGGTGGTGATTATCCAGGAGGCATAGCCAGCAGCACACAGGGACAAGGTTTACTGTTCAATACTGTTTACATCAGGGGCCAATTTCTGGAGGTTGCATGGGATTGGTGGGGTGGGGGGGCACACAGAAAAATAATGTACCACTCATGAAACCAAAACATGTCCCAAATTATACCTTTTTTATTTCCTGTACATTTTTGTATTTACATTAGGAATGTATATTACTACCACTGAAACATCAGCAGCTTTGTATATGTATTTGTATTTTATCCTGTGTCTTCGTGCCACAACAGGCTTAGGTTTGAGCACCAATATCATGCTGTCACATCTTACATTGTCCTGGTAACAACAATTAAATAAGATAATAATGAAATAGGTACTCTTCAAACTATACCAATTAAACTCTTTTGTGGGTTATTTTTCAGTAGTGAGGCAGAATGCATCTTGACTTGTACAGCTAACCACTTTACTGAGAGCTGAATATATGTACAGTGAACTCTGCTTAATTTAAATCTCTGGGGACCATACAAATAGTAATGAGATGTGCAAAATTTGAATTAAACAACTTATGCAAATTGCCCCATGGTGTGGACATTTAGAGATATTTCCATAGTAAATGTGCAGAAATAAAACACAGACGCTACTGTATTTTACCTTGATGTTTTTATTTATTTATTCTTTCTGAAATCAACGAAATAATCACACATTTCTATTTAAAGTGCAGCATTAATTATTCATAAATTATCCGCCATTAATTGGCGCTTTTTATGCATTTACATACGATTGCTACATAAGGTCCTACTAGCTACTGTACTGTAGTCTAACTGTCGTCTTATTCAGAAACACTGCACAAAAAAGAAATGTAACAGTAACAATTTTAAACTGTATAGGAGACGACAAAATAATAATTTAAGAAAAGTAGAAGCACTTTTCCTTTTCTTAGCAGGTTCCATGTTATTTTCCTTCAGCACGGCAAACCTACTGTGCACTATAGGCGCCTTTTTTTTTTTTTTAAAGGACAGTGCACATATAATGACCGTAACAACTTAATTAATAAAATTGGCTTGAGAGGGCCCAGATTTGATCCAAACATGTAAAAAATGTACGTTAGGGATTTTTTATGAACTTTGATTGCTGTGTATTATTAATTTCCATCAAACTACATGCACAATTTTTTAAAAAAAAATTCTGAAAATGTAATAATAAAATAAATGGTCAGAAAGGGGGTGGGGTGTTGATTGGGTGGTAATTGGGAGGTGATTGGAAGGTGACTGGGTGGTGATTGGGAGGTGATTGGGAGGTGATTGGATGGTGATTGGGGGAGGTGGAGGGATGGAACTCAGTTGCCCATAAGGAGGTGGGTTGTTTATATAGATGTGGAGACAGCAGTTAAAGTGTATTCTTAAATTCCCCTTACTGTGCAGCACAGTCTGTGCTCTTGAATTAAATAAAGGTAGACAAGTGGAAACGCAACCTGAAAATGAAAAGGATCTCTGCTGCCATCCGGACCTATGCCAGCTTAAGTCTGAATTGTAAATGGAAATAAGGCTTAGCAGTGTAATAATTATATGCGATACAAAACCATGTTACCCCGACTAGTCTTAAACACCTTGCCCCCCCCTCCCCCGAATTAATTCTGTTAATTGTGCAGACACCCATGACAGGTGATATAAAAACAGTACAGTGTTCATAGTGGGTTGGCTGTCCATGGAAAAGTATATGGAAAAGTAAGTAAGCTTAATCCTAAATTAAACAGCTGAGCACTGCTTTCCTCAAGCTCCCCCCACCCCCCCACTTCATTCCACCCAGAGTAGTCCAGACTCCCCTGTTGCTCATGGTAACACCAGTAAAGCACAATAAGTAGTCAAGGTAATTGGATAAGGTTCAGGTCTCCACTCCTTTACCAACACAAAAGAGGCTCCCAAGACCCCAGTACCTCAGCTCAGAACCTGCTATATTCCCACAAAGACTGAAAACAACCGTGATTGGCTTAATGGGAATGCCACTCATACAATTCAGACTGCACATGCTTCATGTGTTATATTAAAGAGGCAGTTTGTTTTAAGAAGAATTCCAAAACGATACATTGCAATGCAATTTAGAAACAAATAGGTGTGCCATATGCAATAAAGGAGAAAGGAAAAAACGCTCTTTTTTGTTTGTTTTTGTTACATCTGGCAAGGAGTACATGGGAAAGTAAAAGGTAAGCAGTGCAGTTTCACTTTACGTTGCCTCTGCCTGTCCCCTGCTGAGTGCTGTATCTACTGATCGCTCATTTTCGGTAAATTTAAGGCACTTCCACCTTCACCTTCACAATAAGTTACTGACCAAAAGTTACGCCTGGACTGCTGGGGGTTTTGATATCACGGTGCTCACAATACATGTAGTGTGCACGGTATGTTATGTAAATTAGCCAAATTAGCTCAGTAATCATCAATCAAAAAACATATACATATATAAATATAACTTTTTGTCTATTACACATCTGTCCTAGTATATTTAAGTATATTTGTGTGGTTTTATATTTAACAGAGGTCTAAAGTCGTTACAAACCGTAAAATACAATGATATACGCATAAAAGATTAATTCTCAAACTGAATGCAGTAGGTATTCAAAGAAATGCATGTACATGGATTAGGAAGTGGTTAACATTTAGAAAACAGAAAGTATTGATTAGAGGAGAAACCTAAAAATTGAGCAAGGTAACCAGTGGTGTACCACAGGGATGAGTATGAGGCCCTCTGCTATTCCTAATCTACACTAATGACTTAGATTCTGGTATAATCTAAAATAGGAGGAGTGGCAAACACTGTTGCAGCAGCAAAGGTCATTCAAAATGATCTAGACCACATTCAGAACTGGGCAGACACATGGTAAATGACATTTAATAGAGAAAAATGTAAGGTACTGCACGCAGACAATAAAAATGTGCATTATAAATATCGTATGGAAAATACTGAAATTGAAGAAGGAATCTATGAAAAAGACCTACGAGTTTATGTTGACTCAGAAATGTCTTCATCTAGACAATGTGGAGAAACTATAAAAAAGGCAAACAAGATGCTCGGATACATTGTGAAAAGTGTTGAATTTAAATCAAGGGAAGTAATGTTAAAACTGTACAATGCATTAGTAAGACCTCATCTAGAATATTGTGTTCAGTTCTGGTCACCTCGCTACAAAAGAAATCAAAACAACCAACAGATTTGAGTCACTTCAGAATTTTGATGAGCAGAACCAACAACAAGAGAATGAAAGGAACAACACCCAGGACCCTATTGACAGTGGTGACCAGACAGCAAAAAGAAGGGAGGTCATGATTGTTGGGGACTCCATATTGAGAAACACAGCAAGTTCAATTCGCAGTTTGGACCCCCTTACTACAACAGTGTGCTGCCTTCTGGGAGCCTCGGTCAAGCACATCACTGAAAACGTGGACAGGCTCCTAGAACGAACAGGTGACAACCCGGTAGTAGTCGTCCACATCGGTACAAACAACATTGGAAGAGACAGACCAAAATCCCTGCAAAACGAATTCAGAGAGCTAGGAAGGAAATTAAAAGAGAAAACCAAAACTGTGGTATTTTCTGGTATACTACCCGCACCTTGCAAAGGACCATATGGACAGCTGGAAATAATTAATCAAAACGAATGGCTGAAGACGTGGTGCACACGGGAAGGATTCACCTATCTTGATCATTGGACCACATTCTACAACAAGGACTATCTGTATAGACGGGATGGACTGTATTTAAATAACAAGGGAACTAGTCTACTCTGAGAAAAGATCCTCGAGCAGGTTCGGAAGCATTTAAACTAGAAAGGAAGGGGAGAGAAATCAACAAAAAAACAGAAGGGAGACCGCATCAAAACAAGAACAACAACTCAGGTAAGACAACCATTAAATGTATTTATCTAAATGCTAGAAGTATCAGAAACAAAATTCTAGAACTTGAAGCTACTGCACTAACAGGTAACTATGATGTGATAGGTGTTACAGAAACTTGGTTGTCTGAGAGTGATGGGGACGAATATAATATTTGTGGGTATACACTGTATAGGAAAGACAGGCAGGACAGAAGAGGAGGAGGGGTAGCGCTATACATAAGAAACAGTCTTGAAGCCCAGGTGTTAAACCTGGACAAAGAAAATAAAACCGAATCAATATGGGTCAGAATAACAGACAAAAATTCAAAAGGCATAATAATAGGAGCATGCTATAGACCGCCAGATTCAGACGGTGAGCACAATAATCTGTTATACAATGACATTAGAAATGTGTGTAGCAAAGGAGAAGCCATACTAATGGGGGATTTCAACTTCCCCCAAATAAAATGGGAAAACCCGGTGGGTAGCGCGAAGGATGAAATAGAAATGGTGGAAATGACAAATGACTGCTTCCTAACACAATTTGTGAAGGCACCCACTAGAGGGGAGGCATGCCTTGATTTAGTCTTTTCAAATAACGAAGATAGAATAACTAAAACAGAGGTCAGAGAACCACTGGCAAACTCAGACCACAACATGGTCTCATTTGAAGTGTTTTTTAAATCCCCAAAAGAAATGACTAAAGCTAAGGTTTACAATTTTAGAAAAGCAAACTATGAAGGTATGAAACAGAGACTAACAGAAGTAGATTGGAGTAAAATAGAGAAAACACCCACAGAAGAAGGATGGTTGTTCTTCAAAAATGTAGTACTAGAGGCGCAAAACAATTATATCCCTAAAGTAGACAAATCTAAATGTAAAACTAAATTGCCAAAATGGTTTAATAGATCAATTAAAAAAAATATTCAGCGAAAAAAGGCACTTTACAGAGCATTAAAAAAGGACCAAAAAGAAAGTACGCAGAAAGAGTACACAGAACTGCAAACGCAAGTCAAAAAGGAAGTTAGAAAGGCCAAGAGAGAAATAGAAATAAACATTGCTAAGGGAGCTAAAACCAATTCCAAAATGTTTTTCCAATATTACAACAGCAAGAGAACATTCAAAGAGGAGATTAAATGTTTAAGAGATACAAATGGCAAAATCGTAGAGGAAGAAAAAAAAATAGCAAATATATTAAATGATTACTTTTCACAAGTTTTTACAAAGGAAGATACTGACAACATGCCCCACATGTCATCCAGTTCCTATCCAGTTTTAAATAACTTTAGCATAACTGAGGCAGAAGTGTTAAAGGGACTAGGAGCTCTTAAAATAAACAAATCCCCTGGGCCGGATGAGATCCTCCCAGTAGTACTCAAAGAAATGAAAGAAGTAATTTACAAACCGCTAACCAAGATCATGCAGCAGTCTCTTGACACAGGGGTGGTACCGACAGACTGGAAAATTGCAAACGTAATACCGATCCACAAAAAGGGAAACAAAACTGAACCAGGTAACTACAGACCAGTAAGCCTGACTTCTATTATATGCAAACTTATGGAAACTATAATAAGATCCAAAATGGAAAATTACCTATATGGTAACAGGGTACTGGGAGACAGTCAACATGGTTTTAGGAAAGGGAGATCGTGCCTAACTAACTTGCTTGATTTTTTTGAGGATGCAACATCGATAATGAATAATTGCAAAGCATATGACATGGTTTATTTAGATTTCCAGAAAGCTTTTGACAAAGTCCCACACAAAAGATTAATTCTCAAACTGAACGCAGTTGGGATTCAAGGAAACACATGTACATGGATTAGGGAGTGGTTAACATGTAGAAAACAGAAAGTACTGATTAGAGGAAAAACCTCAGAATGGAGTGTGGTAACCAGCGGTGTACCACAGGGATCAGTATTAGGTCCTCTGCTATTCCTAATCTACATTAATGATTTAGATTCTGGTATAGTAAGCAAACTTGTTAAATTTGCAGACGACACAAAAGTAGGAGGAGTGGCAAACACTGTTGCAGCAGCAAAGGTCATTCAAAATGATCTAGACAAGATTCAGAACTGGGCAGACACATGGCAAATGACATTTAATAGAGAAAAGTGTAAGGTACTGCACGCAGGAAATAAAAATGTACATTATAAATATCATATGGGAGATATTGAAATTGGAGAAGGAATCTATGAAAAAGACCTAGGAGTTTTTGTTGACTCAGAAATGTCTTCATCTAGACAATGTGGGGAAGCTATAAAAAAGGCTAACAAGATGCTCGGATACATTGTGAAAAGTGTTGAATTTAAATCAAGGGAAGTAATGTTAAAACTGTACAATGCATTAGTAAGACCTCATCTAGAATATTGTGTTCAGTTCTGGTCACCTCGCTACAAAAGAAATCAAAACAACCAACAGATTTGAGTCACTTCAGAATTTTGATGAGCAGAACCAACAACAAGAGAATGAAAGGAACAACACCCAGGACCCTATTGACAGTGGTGACCAGACAGCAAAAAGAAGGGAGGTCATGATTGTTGGGGACTCCATATTGAGAAACACAGCAAGTTCAATTCGCAGTTTGGACCCCCTTACTACAACAGTGTGCTGCCTTCTGGGAGCCTCGGTCAAGCACATCACTGAGAACGTGGACAGGCTCCTAGAACGAACAGGAGACGACCCGGTAGTAGTCGTCCACATCGGTACAAACAACATTGGAAGAGACAGACCAAAATCCCTGCAAAACAAATTCAGAGAGCTAGGAAGGAAATTAAAAGAGAAAACCAAAACTGTGGTATTTTCTGGTATACTACCCGCACCTTGCAAAGGACCATATGGACAGCTGGAAATAATTAATCAAAACGCATGGCTGAAGATGTGGTGCACACGGGAAGGCTTCACCTATCTTGATCATTGGACCACATTCTACAACAAGGACTATCTGTATAGACGGGATGGACTGCATTTAAATAACAAGGGAACCAGTCTACTTGGAGAAAAGATCCTCGAGCAGGTTCGGAAGCATTTAAACTAGAAAGGAAGGGGGGAGAAATCAACAAAAAAACAGAAGGGAGACCGCATCAAAACAAGAACAACAACTCAGGTAAGACAACCATTAAATGTATTTATCTAAATGCTAGAAGTATCAGAAACAAAATTCTAGAACTTGAAGCTACTGCACTAACAGGTAACTATGATGTGATAGGTGTTACAGAAACGTGGTTATCTGAGAGTGATGGGGACGAATATAATATTTGTGGGTATACACTGTATAGGAAAGACAGGCAGGACAGAAGAGGAGGAGGGGTAGCGCTATACATAAGAAACAGTCTTGAAGCCCAGGTGTTAAACCTGGACAAAGAAAATAAAACCGAATCAATATGGGTCAGAATAACAGACAAAAATTCAAAAGGCATAATAATAGGAGCATGCTATAGACCGCCAGATTCAGACGGTGAGCACAATAATCTGTTATACAATGACATTAGAAATGTGTGTAGCAAAGGAGAAGCCATACTAATGGGGGATTTCAACTTCCCCCAAATAAAATGGGAAAACCCGGTGGGTAGCGCGAAGGATGAAATAGAAATGGTGGAAATGACAAATGACTGCTTCCTAACACAATTTGTGAAGGCACCCACTAGAGGGGAGGCATGCCTTGATTTAGTCTTTTCAAATAACGAAGATAGAATAACTAAAACAGAGGTCAGAGAACCACTGGCAAACTCAGACCACAACATGGTCTCATTTGAAGTGTTTTTTAAATCCCCAAAAGAAATGACTAAAGCTAAGGTTTACAATTTTAGAAAAGCAAACTATGAAGGTATGAAACAGAGACTAACAGAAGTAGATTGGAGTAAAATAGAGAAAACACCCACAGAAGAAGGATGGTTATTCTTCAAAAATGTAGTACTAGAGGCGCAAAACAATTACATCCCTAAAGTAGACAAATCTAAATGTAAAACTAAATTGCCAAAATGGTTTAATAGATCAATTAAAAAAAATATTCAGCGAAAAAAGGCACTTTACAGAGCATTAAAAAAGGACCAAAAAGAAAGTACGCAGAAAGAGTACACAGAACTGCAAACGCAAGTCAAAAAGGAAGTTAGAAAGGCCAAGAGAGAAATAGAAATAAACATTGCTAAGGGAGCTAAAACCAATTCCAAAATGTTTTTCCAATATTACAACAGCAAGAGAACATTCAAAGAGGAGATTAAATGTTTAAGAGATACAAATGGCAAAATCGTAGAGGAAGAAAAAAAAAATAGCAAATATGTTAAATGATTACTTTTCACAAGTTTTTACAAAGGAAGATACTGACAACATGCCCCACATGTCATCCAGTTCCTATCCAGTTTTAAATAACTTTAGCATAACTGAGGCAGAAGTGTTAAAGGGACTAGGAGCTCTTAAAATAAACAAATCCCCTGGGCCGGATGAGATCCTCCCAGTAGTACTCAAAGAAATGAAAGAAGTAATTTACAAACCGCTAACCAAGATCATGCAGCAGTCTCTTGACACAGGGGTGGTACCGACAGACTGGAAAATTGCAAACGTAATACCGATCCACAAAAAGGGAAACAAAACTGAACCAGGTAACTACAGACCAGTAAGCCTGACTTCTATTATATGCAAACTTATGGAAACTATAATAAGATCCAAAATGGAAAATTACCTATATGGTAACAGGGTACTGGGAGACAGTCAACATGGTTTTAGGAAAGGGAGATCGTGCCTAACTAACTTGCTTGATTTTTTTGAGGATGCAACATCGATAATGAATAATTGCAAAGCATATGACATGGTTTATTTAGATTTCCAGAAAGCTTTTGACAAAGTCCCACACAAAAGATTAATTCTCAAACTGAACGCAGTTGGGATTCAAGGAAACACATGTACATGGATTAGGGAGTGGTTAACATATAGAAAACAGAAAGTACTGATTAGAGGAAAAACCTCAGAATGGAGTGTGGTAACCAGTGGTGTACCACAGGGATCAGTATTAGGTCCTCTGCTATTCCTAATCTACATTAATGATTTAGATTCTGGTATAGTAAGCAAACTTGTTAAATTTGCAGACGACACAAAAGTAGGAGGAGTGGCAAACACTGTTGCAGCAGCAAAGGTCATTCAAAATGATCTAGACAAGATTCAGAACTGGGCAGACACATGGCAAATGACATTTAATAGAGAAAAGTGTAAGGTACTTCACGCAGGAAATAAAAATGTACATTATAAATATCATATGGGAGATATTGAAATTGGAGAAGGAATCTATGAAAAAGACCTAGGAGTTTTTGTTGACTCAGAAATGTCTTCATCTAGACAATGTGGGGAAGCTATAAAAAAGGCTAACAAGATGCTCGGATACATTGTGAAAAGTGTTGAATTTAAATCAAGGGAAGTAATGTTAAAACTGTACAATGCACTAGTAAGACCTCATCTTGAATATTGTGTTCAGTTCTGGTCACCTCGCTATAAAAAAGATATTGCTGCTCTAGAAAGAGTGCAAAGAAGAGCGACCAGAATTATTCCGGGCTTAAAAGGCATGTCATATGCAGACAGGCTAAAAGAATTGAATCTGTTCAGTCTTGAACAAAGAAGACTACGTGGCGACCTAATTCAAGCATTCAAAATTCTAAAAGGTATTGACAGTGTCGACCCAAGGGACTTTTTCAGCCTGAAAAAAGAAACAAGGACCAGGGGTCACAAATGGAGTTTAGAAAAAGGGGCATTCAGAACAGAAAATAGGAGACACTTTTTTTACACAGAGAATTGTGAGGGTCTGGAATCAACTCCCCAGTAATGTTGTTGAAGCTGACACCCTGGGAACCTTCAAGAAGCTGCTTGATGAGATTTTGGGATCAATATGCTACTAACAACCAAACGAGCAAGATGGGCCGAATGGCCTCCTCTCGTTTGTAAACTTTCTTAAGTTCTTCTTATGTTCTTAAAAGAAGATTGCTGCTCTAGAAAGAGTGCAAAGAAGAGCGACCAGAATTATTCCGGGTTTAAAAGGAATGTCATATGCAGACAGGCTAAAATAATTGAATCTATTCAGTCTTGAACAAAGAAGAACACGGTGACAAAATTCTAAAAGTTATTGACAATACCGACCCAAGGGACTTTTTCGACCTGAAAAAAGAAACAATGACCAGGGGTCACAAATGGAGATTAGACAAAGGGCATTCAGAACAGAAAATAGGAGGCACTTTTTTACACAGAGAATTGTGAGAGTCTGGAATCAACTCCCCAGTAATGTTGTTGAAGCTGACACCCTGGGATCCTTCAAGAAGCTGCTTGATGAGATTTTGGGATCAATAAGCTACCAACAACCAAATGAGCAAGATGAGCCGAATTGCCTCCTCTCGTTTGTAAACTTTCTTATGTTCTTATGAAACCAGTTATATTAGTATAGTTTAATAATTTCTGTTTGATTGTACTGTTCATTACATTCAGCTTTGAATTCAATTTTGGGACTTTGCGGCATGGGCATTTCCAGTTTTGGTCTCCCTATTTTGACCTGGCCACAAGCCCCACTTCATATAACACATACGAAATGCTTTTCAATCAATGCAATACCATTATGTGCTGGCTGCAGGCCTGATTGACAATAACTCTGGCAAGTAAAACGTTAAAAATGTTAATATTTCGAGGCGGTATTTCGAAACCATAACCACCTACCCATTATTGGTTATTGCTATGTGTTAGTAAGACATACCTCTTGAATTATTATCCTATCAGGTGTGGTTTTATGCTATATGGGTTGGCTTAAGCACATCAGGTTTTTACAAGCGTCTAGTCAAAATTCCCTCCCTCAGACAATGGCAACAGCTGCATTTGTGAATGTTAGAAGGCACCAAACAGTGGTTCAGGGAAGCAGCATTCCTTTTTGTGCAGATTTCAATTTGCATTATTAACAAATGGAATGGTCCATGAGAGCTTGTGGCAAAGTGGTTTGTAGTGCTCCGGTGTATAGGTGAGTTGAGGTGCTCCAACAAAGGACAAACACAAAGTCTACCAGTCAGGTTTCTTTTAATGCCCTTTTTAAACCGGGTTTCAAATAATAAAGCTGGCTCTACCCAGCAATGGGTATTGCCAGTGAAAACTGGACCCAAAATAATAAAGCTGGTTCTACCCAGCAATGGGTATTACCAGCTACAAAACAAAGGGGTTGCAGTCCCGAAATAATAAACACAAAAACACGTCTCCAAACTGGGTGCTCTGGTGCAGGTGCGGTGCTCTGAGTGCTGGTGCTCGTGTGCGTTCAGGTCCGGGCTTCTTGCTGCAGCTCCAGCTTCGTATCAGCCGTCTGGCAAAACAAACACAATACTCCTCAATGAACCCACACTTCATTCAAAATTCCGTCCTTGTCTCCTCCCATTAACCACAACAAAGGAGCCGATTACGATGTCACGTCCCCCTAAAGTACCTCCAATTCATGACTGAAACTTCGCTCACCGTACTAGGGCGATGACTCCAGGTACCGTAACGCCGCCCTCTTCCTGAATGGCCGGCTCCCGACTGTCCCCAGGATGAACTGCCCAACCATTCAGTAGGAAGCCCACAGTTCCTGTTGTACAGTGCCCTCACTGGTCGAGAGGGAGATTTTTGATTCGGA
Organism: Polyodon spathula; assembly: GCF_017654505.1. Lineage (NCBI taxonomy): Eukaryota > Metazoa > Chordata > Actinopteri > Acipenseriformes > Polyodontidae > Polyodon > Polyodon spathula. The sequence goes on from NC_054546.1 coordinate 23,523,584, forward strand.
TTCATTCGCTCTCCGTCACAGAGCTATATATTTGGCAGAAGTAGTAACGAGACAGAACGATATGTAATTCTTGCTGTTTATAGCATCTTAAATTGTAACTTCAGTCTCAATACTAAGAATAAATGTGCAGCATGGACGGTATTTCAAATGCACTACATGCACATATATAAATAAAATAATTGACGTGTGTAGAAACTCCACTAAGAATATGCAGGATACATTTAAAAGGCAAGTTTTTACTTTGTCCCTTGCAAGCAGATGAGTGTTTGACTGCAGTGACAATGGTATGACTGGTCAAACTTTACAGGGCTGCTCAGATAGTACAGACAATCATAGGGCTAGTAGCATTGATACAATTCACGGTATATCTGATTCTGTAAATATGCTAGACCAGAGACACACAACCCGCAGCCTATGGGGCACATGCGGCCTGTTTATCATCTGACTGCGGCCCAGTGTATTAATTCAATTTCATTTGTGAATATACTCTAAATCCTTTTTGGTAACACTTTATGTTAAGATGCTGCTTATTAATGTTTTAGAAATGTATAATATATACTTAATAACTAGGTTATATAGTGTTAATAAAGCATTATAGATGGTTTATAACCATGCAATAGCCACAGACGTAATTACATTTAAACATCCCAAAGTACAATCGGTGGCTAAAAACTGTCCCCTTTATAAAACTGTAATTCCATCTATGGCTATTGCATGGTTATAAACCATCTATAATGCTTTATTAACACTTTACAACATAGTTATTAAGTATATGTTATATATGTATAAATCATTTATAAAACATTTAATAAGCAGCACTATAATAGGGCGTGCAGTCCTGTTCAGTTTGTTTATTTTTATATTGGGGTATTTTTATATTTTGTATTTCTTTATTATTTGTTTACTGTATTGAGTTGTTTTGTTTTTATTTTTGTGCTGGCAGAGTCGAGTTTGGCAGCCCATCCTCTGCCAGTTGCTAATTTAAAACCTTGTGGCAATGTGTGGCTGTCGGCTAGTGCATTGTTAAACTAGCCGGCAGTCACACAAAAATAAACTCGTGCAGATTCTGGCCGATTGGTAATAGAATAATTACGAACTAGTTAAACCCCTCAGCCATGGTGTTTAAGCCTACAGCTCTCCTTGCTTTGGGTGGGAGTTCAGAGGCGGAGCAAGAGAGAAGAGAGAAACTTAAAACGTAACAGATCAGTGAAGGCTATTGCCCAGACTGATTGTATTATTTTGTGTTTGTGTTTTTGTTTAAATATTTTATTTTGTGCTCTGTGAGCAGTGTTTGTTTAAATATTTTATTTACTTGTGTTATTTGATAATAAACAGCGCAAGCACCATTATACCAGAACTGCAGTTACCTGGGTTTTCCCGCTAACCACTTACGTCCTCCTTGGGGCCATCACTAACAATTCTCAATTCTAATTATATTTTTGTTCAGGCTGTCTTCCTCAACTGTTATAAGGTGGCACAAATGGATGCAAGAATAACTCTGAGTCTGTGTGTAATTAATCAAACAACAATGGAACAATGGGATATTTCCTTTTCTAAATTTAAAAGAAATGTTCTTAATTTATCTGATACCTAATACTTGTTTTTTTCAGTGTCACTTCTGTAGAAATGACCCTGCCTCTCAGCTGCAGCCAACACAATTCCCTTTTCACAGGCTACTGCAACGTGCCCTTGAGTTCCCATTCAAGAACAGCAACTCGCTGCAAACAGGATAAGAACAATGCCTGGATGACAGATCCTACACACAGCAGCCCTCACCAGGGGCCTCTTTTGCTATAGGCCTGGGGGTGGGGGGGGTGGGGGGGCAGTTGCCCCCCTCTAGACCTTGGTTTGCCCCCCCCAACAATTTACACATTATGTCTTCCACTTTTTGACACCTCCCCAGACACATTCTATAATCACATATAAGATGGTCAAATAAAATACATTTTACAAACATTTTCTAATCTAACCCAGATCCAGAATTAATTCAGCCATGGTTGTATTCATTCATTCTGATTAATAGTTCATTGTTTTCCAGTGTTAATATCAACACCACAGAAAGGCATTGCATTTTATTGTTTCTACAATATAATGTTATTGATATTATGATGAGTCAAAGGGAAATGTCGATTGTTTGCCACAGTAGGTGGAAAATGGAAGAAATGAAACACAGTGAGACAAGGAGGGATTAACTTGCAGAATAAGCTATTAATGTTACATATGCCCCGGTACAATTATTAATACAAACTCTAAAGAAAAAGTGCCATAGATTTTAAAATGAGATCTAGGCTGTGTGGGGCTGTGCTGTGCGTTTTCAGGTTTGGCACCGGAAAGCATTGCTGCTCTATAATATCTTTTTTGCAGTGGATCGGCAGAAACATTATATTTAAATTAAGGTGGTTGACTACAGCATTAGATACACTCTGAAATGTACTGTTAATTACTGTTAAAAATGTTACATTTCTTAAATATGCATTTATATGGAAAGAAATGATTAGACAATGTTATACATCAATGGATTGCAAATGCAAATTTCGTATGAAAATGTTTGTTCAGCAGATAAAAGGTTCTTGTCGTGCATTAAAAGGGTTAAAAAAACTGTAAACTGCTTACAGCTACTAGGAATGAGAGATTGAGTGATCTGTTGGTTATTGTGAGCTAACCGAATGAACAAAAACATTACACTTACAAATACAGGTTGGTGTTGATCAATTAGCAAAGATGAAAGGGAGACGGCATCCTGTTTTATTTTAGTTTATTTATCATTATCTGTGTAAACATGTTATTTAAAACGTTACTACATATTTCTGCTTTTGATATCAGATCAACATATGATGTTCTCCCATCACCACAGAACCTAAACCTCTGGGTAGGTGAGAATCCCTCATGACCTTTGTGTTCATCACCTGCAACATTAAGGCACATTGACAGGATGTAAGAGCCGAGTTCAAATCAGCATGAAGTTTTATCATCTACTCTCATGTAATGGAAATCAATGTATCAAACTTAACTCAAGGTTGTATATATCAAATCTGGTGAGATGTATTCGGATGGATGCTCTAAAATAAAGAGTTAAACTGCATTTTTACCCCGGTCCCTTTTGTAAAGCCCACATGACATTTTTTTCAGTGATCTGAAAGTAGTCTAACATCCCTACTGTATCTGCTACTGTAAAAAAATAAATAAATAAAAGCTAAAAAAATTATATTGTATCGCTATTTGTTTAATGTAGCAGTAGTTACAGTATGTAACTGTGAAATGTTTACTTACCTGGGATAATGAAATCTAGCAGCACAGCAATTTGGTTAGTGTTAAAGCCTTTACCATTATATAACCCCCAAACCTTTATTGTTTACTGTAAAGCTAGTTGTTGCTTATCTTGGCGAGAACCGAGTAGTTCAAAATCAGCATGAAGTTTTAACATCTACTCTCATGTAATGGAAATCTTACCTTAAACACATCTAAAAATAAAATAAAATGAAACAAAGTTTTAAAACAAGTAAAAATGCTTTTTTTACGCACCAAATTTGACTACAGTTCCTGCCCGGTGGCCATCTTGGATTTAGGTTTTGTACTCTACTGACTTTAGCTTTTAGAAATAAAAAAATAAAAGATTTGCCACAAAAATATAAAAACTTTTCATTGGAAAAATTTAACATTTTACGTATTAATCATTTGGATTACTGTTTAATTTTATTTTGTACTGCACAATACACATCACAAACAAAAATATACAAAACAATGAAAAACAAAGCATTACTATCATACTGTTACACTAATATACACACGCATTGCACAATAATACAAAGAAAATTAAATATCTTCTTGCTGAAGTTTTATTTTATTATTTTAGCAGATGAGTTGTTCAGTTGTAGCAGACAGCAATAACAAAAGTCACAGGGCAATGCGTCAGCTCCCTAGCAACAAGCCTCCTATATTGGGAACGGGTTATTTCAATTCAGCAGGTTTGTGCATTTAAGAAAGTGGAAGACTCCTCAAATTGATTGCAGACAAGCTGATGAGAAGCAATTACCCTCCGCAGTACGAATTAGAAAAAGCAAATCAACAAATAAAAAAAAAATAGGTACTACATATTAAGATGTTTGTGCAAGGCGTAGGTTTGGTTTGAACATTGGTGGGGACACAATTTTTTAGCGGGGCGGAGTCGCGGTCGCTGGGAGGGTCCAGGGGCATGCCCCCCTGGGAAGACATTTTTTAGGAGACAGCTGTTAAATGGCCACTTCTGGTGGCTTGAAATGAATGCTGGACATGAATTGGGGACAATTTGATATGAAGTTGGCTGGTATAGACTCAAAACACTCTGATAAAGTGGCCCTTCTGGAAGCTGGTTTGACATCCCTGCTATAGAATTACTAATAACCTGAATTATAACCTATCCCAGCCTTACTGTAAGCTACCTATACCCCTGTTGCTACAAGCATGAGCACATGCACGCTTATGTCCGCGCACACACACACACCCTCACTGCCACTCTCATTGCTACTGTCAGTGTTGCTGTCTACATCCCTCCTAGCATGCAACCCTATTGTTCTGCCTGCCTGCCTGTCCTGTGTCTGTGCTGTTGCTCGTACCTGGTTGCATTGCTTCATTCACCTGATAAAATAATATATTGATGCATGCCATATAAAGAGAAAATATATGGCTATGCTAACTTTATTTGCTGATTATTACTGTACAGCATTAGCCCACTATAATATCACAATGTGCTTCAAACAATAATATATCTCAAAACTGAGTCTAACACTATCACTGTTATAATCACTAAGCCATTACAGACCTCACCTGCGAACCATGTTGCTCCATCTGCCACTGTACTGCTTTTATCCGGTTGCACTGCTTCATTTGCCTGACAAAATGATAAATTGATGCATGCTGTTTAGAGAGAAAGTATGACTGCTAATTTCATTAATAAATTATTTTTACATTTGCTGTGAGAATCCTTATCAATGGTATTTATTACTTTAACGACATCTTCCATCTTACTTAAAAAACGTCCTCCATCTTTCTTTTTTTGGCTGCCATTCTGCTTTAGTCACCTAAAGCCAAATTGAAGTGATTGGCTAACATTAGTTGGTTGACGATTTCAAAACATGCTCGCGCACACGCACACACACACACGCACATTATAATTTATCTCTGAAACATGCTAGCTCGCCACCAAGGGCGTGGGGTTAGCAGCTAGCAATGGGTCATTAAAATAATAAACCTGCTTACCTACCCATTAGGTAGGTCGGTAGGTTTATTCACTCAAACTATGTTGCTGACGACCTGACAATACCTTCAGCCCAGGCAGTGGCTCACACTCATATCAGACTGACCGACAAGCGGCAACTTCAGATGAGCTTCTTTTCAGAGTCCAGCCTAAGCCCCCGGTTCTCAACCTTTTTTTACTCACGCCCCACTGAAATTTATTTTTATATCTGCCCCCCCCCCCCCCCTTTATATATATATATATATATTATATAGATATTAATATATATATATATACGGTGATGATATATAATAATAAGTGGACGATATACTATATATATTCACTATAATCTATATGATTATAATAATATAGTGCGTTTATGTAGCCTCCTGGATAGTCACACTGTCCATTCAATCAAATACATATTCACTGTTCGTGTTCGCTTTTTACAAACATCAAGCAAGGAGTAAGTTAGTTACAGAGGGAGGGAGGAGGAAAAATAATGTAACCCCCCCAGCACAGTGGCACCTTGTGGAGAAATTAATAAAGTATACCCCTGCGGGGTGTTTGAAATAAACTTTCTGTGCTGTGTCCAGTTAATTCCCACACCCTCCCACACCCCTGATGAATAGAATTATAAGAATAATAATCTTTCTCATACATCATGCTCTTTCAGTAAATTAGCAATTGCTATTTTTGTCCAGATTATGAAGGATTTACTGTTGAGTTTTGGCTGATATTGCCAATGTTTGTTGTTGTGAAATTCATACACATCTTCACAGTTAAGTGTTAAAAGCCGCTGTAAATACGCCCAGTGTTTCTTCCACAGCCAGCCAGTCATGAGTCTGTCCTTCTGATAACAAATATTCGTTATTCAGTTCCAGTGTGGAAACCCAAGTATACCATGTGTGCTCCAGTCTGGCCCTGTACTGCAGTTCTGACCCTGCTATAAAGAGGTGGGTATTCTGTATGGACTCCTGTGACAGAGAAATAATGAATCTTGGTTATAAATCTCCCTCCAGACCTCTGAGGGCACTGTTAAAGGGTTTGACAATTCATTCCAGGAAAAGGTGGAAGTCGGCCATCTAGAAAGGGGACGGCACCACAGTACACCAAGTCATCACCCAGAGGGGAATCGGGATTGGAGGAAAAGCAATTGCACTCGCTAACCAAGGGGGTGTGGCTGAAGGTACAAAAGGTGATGTGGCCGAGCAAACTGCTCCTTTTTTATGGTTGCGAGAGAACCGCTGAAGGAGAGTAATAAAAGAACTGTGAGTGTTTAGTTTTTGTTTTTTGTCATTTCTAATTGTACTCGTTTGTTCTTGTTAGACGGCTACCACATAACCTGTCACTTAAGGCCAGCACCAACCCGGACAGCACTACACTACTGTTCACTACTAAATTGTATTTCACCACTTGCACGTTAGTATAACACACTTTGTGTGTGTTTATACTGTGTTTATTATTTTGGGACTGTAATCCGTGGTTTAAACTGTGCACTACACATTTGCTGTGTATTGCCTGGGATTATTATTTGAGGTCACCAACATGACCTGGACTATAAAACAAATAAAGGATTGTTTGTGGACCATGAACTTTGTTGTTTGTCATCTGTTTACACATTGCATCACCCCTACACCTGGGCACTGCAAACCACTTTGCTACATGTGGTGTCAGCAGTGGGATGGACCGCACTATATTGTCAGCCCTGCTGGAGGCGCTGGATAGCAGATGAGAGGCCTTAGTGTTTGTGTGTGTGTGTCTCAGTGTCTGTGTGTGTATGTCTCAGAGTATGTGTGTGTGCGCCTCAGTGTGTGTGTGTGCCTCAGTGTGTGTGTCTCAGTGTGTTTGTGTGTGTCAGTGTGTATGTGCAAGTCACAGTGTGTGTGTGTCTCAGTGTATTGTATGTGTGTGTCTCAGTGTGTGTGAGTGTGTGTCTGTCACTTCAAGTTATACAAAGAGCATTTCAAGTGGAGCAATAAAGTGGAGCGTTAAAGTAGAGTGAAGCGATCAAAAAAAGGTGCCAAGTTAGAAGCAAGAATTGTGTGACTCTTTGGCCCCAGCACCTTTCCAATTGTGCCTATTTGCTTGATGCTTGACAAGATTAGCCTAATTGCTTCTCCTAACTTGGGCTTTTATGTTTGATATCATCACTTTAAATGGCTGTTGCATTTTTCAAACTTGTTTTTTAACATTGACAATATTTTTGGTATAGATTTTATATACCTGCTGTAATGTGTTAGACAAAAAAAGTTGGTTCCATGATCAGTCAAAATCTCATTGGGGATCCCTACTCTCGCCATAATCTGTGCTAACTCTGTGGCTATTACAGTGGCACTAGTGGACCTCAATGGAACCGACCCTGGGTATAGTGTTGCATAATCTGCCACTTGACCCAGCGCTACTCGCTGGCAGTCTGGGCATGTGGCTACATATTTCGACACATCAGTATGAAGACCTACCCAATAGAACTGAGCCAATATCAGCTCCCTTGTCTTGTCAGCTTCGAGGTGCCCTGCAAAAGGGATATCATGTGCCAGCCTCATGACCTCGGTCCAACAAGACAAGGGAACCAATAATTGTGTTACAGGCTGACCTGTGCAGATGGCTAGATTTACCCTATACAGTAATTGCCCCTTGATATTGAAGAGTGGATATAAGAGCGCCCCAGCACCATCAACATCCTTACCTTCAATAGACCAGACCTGCCCAGTGTGCACTAGTGACGGGTCACTATGTTGGCCCCACACTATGTCCGCACTTGAGTACCACTAGATGGCCCAGTAACCTCACCCTCTAGGTCACACTGCGTTCCAACTCCTTTTGATTGGCGTTTGTTACCATCCAAGCGCTTCCCCACCAGACCCCAGCGTTGTCTCAGTATTGCTCCCTCCCATTTTGTGGTCCTTTTATCTTTATTCGTTTTTCTAGGATGAAAAACAGGAGAAAACATTTTAGCTTGAAAAGGAAACACATCACCAATTCATTCCCTTTTCTATTTTTCTACCAACCTTAACTTCCATGAAGAGGAGGCAAGGTTGCCCATTAGGGCTGGAGATCTAGGAGGTCTCAGTTCCGGTATTGTAAGCGGAGCAGAGAGGAAGTGGTGTGCAGCTGCTCCGGTGGACAGCAGTTGTGGCCAGGTTGGTGTGGGCTGAGACCAAGAAGTCGTCAAAATCCTCCTGTTTTATTGCTGCTTCCAGGGTGGAGGGTTGTGGCGCCGTATCCATATGTAGGTTTCGGTGCCAACCACATGGCAATTGCTCCACTAACACTAATTGCTCCACTGCTATGGCTTCGCCCATTTACAGACCCATTTTCTGGGCTGAGCTTAGCCAATGCGCCATGTGGTCACACAACTTCTGCACCACCACCCTGGGGCGTGTATCTGGGGATCTTTGGTACTCCCGGAATCGTACCCTGTGCATTTCCAGTGATGTGTCAGCGTAGGATGGCTTGGTTTACCATGTCGTAGTCATTGGCTTTGGTGATCGTCATGGCCTGATATTCTGCCTGAGCCTCCTCGTTCAGGCAGGATCCCAGCTGGGTCGCCCAGTACATTGGGCCATGACATGGTGGCCATTGCCCGTGCCCTTGGGGCCATCATCATGGGTGCCGTTGGTACCACGGTTTGGACCACCAATGCCGTGTACCACTCATCTCTCCATCTCTCCGCAACCTCCTGTCTGCTGTCCAGCGCCTGCAGCAGCACTGAAAGTGCTGCATGATCCATAATCCCGTGTTCTGACACCACATGTGGCAAAGTGGTTAATAGTGTGGAGGTGCAGGTGATTAAACAGACAAATAATTGTAATCCATGTGTAAAGGTTTGTTTTATTTGTTTTGTCCAGTGCCTGATGGCGAAACAAACAGTAAATACTGATGTTAAGTAATACAGCAGAGTGTATTACTTAAATTATAATTACAGGATTTGCCCTGCAAATAATAGTCCTGTTTTTATTATATACCCACACAAAACAGCTTCAGAATCGTGTTTAGATGTCTAATAATATATAGCACAAGACAATTACAGACAAACAAAAGAAAACACTCACAAAAGCTTTTATTCCTCATGGGGTCTCACAGTCCTTAAAGTTCAAAATGCTTTTAAACCAAATGAAGAACAGATAATCGCTTCGACTCCTATTTATACAGTCACTCATGACCCCTTGGTAAATGATTGCAGCATCACTTATCAGTCTTTTAATAGAAAAAATTTAAGCTGGTGAAAGTGAAAGCAATCTGGTCAAGGTAATTATTTTTCAAATTTTTCAAATTTCACACCACGAACAAATCAAAATATTAAACCATTTTCTTTCGTGATATCTCTGTTCAACGACATTTCAAATGTTTACATGGCCTGTACTGCAGTGCTAACGGCACACAACGGAACTAGCCTAACTCTTTCAAAGTTTAAATTTCCGTTGGTAATTGAGCAAAGCATCTCTATTTGTTTATTTTATTGCATAATTTTTGCACAGACATTATTTGTAACATTTGTTCTAATGTCAGTAAAAATTATAATTATTTGCCCAAGACTCACATTATCAGGGCATTTCTAAAGTGGATTTTTTAACACTATTTAGAAATTACAGTAGGGAACAAACTTACCTCAACTCAACTGCCGTTGTTGATTTGTTGAAGTTTCTGGGCTGAGGCAACTGCAAGAGATTTCACGAGACGCAGATGTGCAAGCGTTTGAAAGACCTTTTGAAATGTCAGGTGGTTCATTTTGATAGTTGCATTATTTAATCACACAGATCGTAATTTCTTTACTTATTCATGTACTGTATATATGTGATTGTCTTTGTTGAGTTTATGTAATGTTACACCGGGTGGTTAAGAATTAAATTCTCAAAGCAGAGGCTATTAATATTTTTTGTTTAAGCGTGATAGTACAAAAATAACACCAATTAAACTATATCACACTGCATTAATATTTATTTCAAAATTAGCAAAACAAAATAAAAATACAATATGAAAAAACTTCTAATTCTTATGTATTGTAAATTGATTCATCTTTTTTTTAATGAAAGTTCCAGAAACGGACAAATTAAACGTGCACACGTTATTCTGCAAAGTTCAGGGGGGACCTTTAGCTAACTTATATACAACTTTGTATATAAAACGACCAGTATATGACTTTCCAGCAACGTCTACATCACGTCATATTGGCATAATCAAAATACTACCTAAACACAACGTCACCAGAACGTAGTGTGTTAGCTGGGATAAAGGCCATGCCTGAGTTAAGCTTGTTCTTTTCAAGAATGGCAAACATTGTTGCTGTGGCTTGGGCAGTGCACCAGGAGGACAGGGATTTATTACAAGATCTTGCAAGGCGATTTTGTCGGCCAGTATATTTGAACTCAGAAATGACAATTTGAGTGTTTCTGATCATTACACAAGACAATGGTTTCAGCTAAACAGACAAACAGCTGGAGGGTGTATTAAAGAGCAAAATCTTGCAGTGCCTGTTCTTGTAAAAATTACCAGTGCCCTGTATTTTTATGCTACTGGATCATTTCAGAGATCTGTGGGATTAATGTAAGTTCATCAGTTATACACCAAATAATGCAAAACAAAGCCATGCTTGGAGTCTCAGAATGCTTTAATCATGTACAATTCATCTTCATTCTGCACAGGAACTAATGATACAGCATTTTGAAAAAAAAAAAAAGAAAAAAGCATTTATTAACAAATATCCTAAAAATCTAAGTCATCTCAAAGACCCCCAGAAATTCACACCAAATCTCGAATTAGATAAGAGATTTTGTTTGTCTTTTTTAACATAACCTTTATAAATTAAATTAAGTTTAATAATAAACAATAGATCCCTGAACAAAAAACCCAGCTGCTTTCATTATTTCAATACCTCACTATTCCATTTTTTCTCACATAGGACCTGTGACAGGGTTAACTTTGTGGTGACATCAGGCCAGAAGCAGGAACAACAACAAACAAGCAATACTACAGGGCAACAAGATGCTGCGGCGTCGTTTATTTCAATCACAAAAATGAAATAAAATAAATCACAAACATAAAATAAAATAATTAAAAACTCACTGCACCTGATGCACTGCTCCTGTTCCATGTCCCAGTATGGAGGTCGCAGTTGGGTGGGGTCACGTGACCATCATCTCCTGCGCTACTGTTGTTGCTGCAGCTGTGCCCTTCCCATCCTCTTTCCTCCCACTCTCCTCTTCACTCACTCCAATAAGAAAACAGTATATATACACAATGAACAGAAATAGAAATGAAACATGTAAAGTGTTGGTCCCATGTTTCATGAGCTGAAATAAAAGATCCCAGAAATTTTCCATGCACACAAAAAGCTTATTTCTCTCAAATTTTGTGCACAAATTTGTTTACATCCCTGTTGAGCATTTCTCCTTTGATAAGATAATCCATCCACGCATATCAAGAAGCTGATTAAACAGCATGATCATTACACAGGTGCACCTGGTGCTGGGGACATTAAAAGGCCACTCTAAAATTTGTAGTTTTATCACACAACACAATGGCACAGATATCTTTGAGGGAGCGTGCAATGGGCATGCTGACTGCAGGAATGTCCACCAGAGCTGTTGCTGGAGAATTGAATGTTCATTTCTCTACCATAAGCCACCTCCAACGTCGTTTTAGAAAATTTGGCAGTACATCCAACCGGCCTCACAACTGCAGACCACGTGTAACCATGCCAGCTCAGGACCTCCACAACCGACTTCTTTATCTGCGGGATCATCTGAGACCAGCCACTTGGACAGCAGATGAAACTGTGGGTTGGCACGACCGAAGAATTGCTGCACAAACTGTCAGAAACCGTCTCAGGGAAGATCATCTGCGTGCTCGTTGTCCTCGTAACCGACTTCAGTGGGCAATTGCTCACCATCGATGGCCACCGGCACGCTGGAGAAGTGTGCTCTTCACGGATGAATCCCGGTTTCAACTGTACCGGGCAGATGGCAGACAGTGTGTATCACGTCGTGTGGGCGAGCGGTTTGCTGATGCAAACGCTGTGAACAGAGTGCCCCATGGTGGCGGTGGGGTTATGGTATGGGCAGGCATAAGCTACCGACAATGAACACAATTGTATTTTATTAATGGCAATTTCAATGCACAGAGATACCGTGATGAGATCTTGAGATCCATTGTCTTGCCATTCATCCTTCGCCATCACCTCATGTTTCAGCATGATAATGCACGACCCCATGTCACAAGGATCTGTACACAATTCCTGGAAGCTGAAGATGTCCCAGTTCTTCATGGCCTGCATACTCACCAGACACGTCACCCATTGAGCATGTTTGGGATGCTCTGGATCGACGTGTACACAGCGTGTCCCAGTTCCCACCAATATCAAGCAACTTTGCACAGCCGTTGAAAAGGAGTGGGACAACATTCCACAGGCCACAATCAACAGCTTGATCAACTCTATGCAAAGGAGTTGTGTCGCGCTGCATGAGGCAAATAGTGGTCACACCAGATACTGACTGGTTTTCTGATCCATGCCCCTACCTTTTTTTTTAAGGTATCTGTGACCAACAGGTGTGTATCTGTATTCCCAGTCATTTGAAATCTATAGATTAGGCCCTAATGAATTTATTTCAATTGACTGATTTCCTTATATGAACTGTAACTCAGTAAAATCTTTGAAATTGTTGCATGTTGCATTTATATTTTTGTTCAGTATATAATAAAATAAACATTTCAAAAAAAGATATTATCTAAACAGGTGTAAACTGCTATATGTACGTACAAAATTATAAAAACAAAGTAATTATTTACAAAAATAACATAAAAGGCTTTTTTTCACATTAGCGTACTGCATAGCACGACTTCAAAAAATGAAAACTACAATAAAATAAACATTTCAAAAGAAAATATTGTATAACCAGCTGTAAAGTGGTTATATGTAGGCCTACATATAGAACTGTAAAATCAAAATCATTACTTATAAAAAAGAAAATAACTCAAAGTAGTAATTCAAATTAGCCTCCATATTAGCATAATCCACACAGATGCAACGTTTATCAACTTGTCATGTGCATTTACCACATACTGCTCTTACACACTGGGCACAGATATCAGAAGTTTTATTTTTATTGCGTTTAGTTACCTGCCATTATTTTCTGTTGGATGTGTCACTTGATGTGCACTGTATCCAGGTTGAGCTGTGTTTCCCAGCCGCTTTGTAGCTTTCTGATTGAAATGTTTCTGCCAAAGCTCCGTGGCTAGCATCATAAGATGACATTTTTCACTGTGCATACATTGTACAAAACGAAGAAATTGACGGCTGCCATGTCTTTTACATTGTAAGATACAGCAACTGGACACCGGTGATTGCTTTCATGGAGTACTAAGTTTTGCGGAGATGGTAGAAACTCTCTTCTCACTTTGTTTACTGTTTCAACCACTATGTTTTTTTTTGTTTTGCTAATTAAAGTGAAATAAAAATTGTCATTGGTAACATTCATCTCTTTTCTTAAGCACGGTTACATCAGCCCAAGTATCACATTGCCACCCAGTCTCTGACCAGCTGGACGAGTTTCATCTTTACATAGGTAGAGGTATGGTCCGCTGCCAGCCAAAACTTGATCCCAAATTTGACAGGTTTGTTTGAAGTGTATTGTGTCCACCGACACCATGCTTTTGTCCGAAACAGCTGCTTGTCCATGTATTGTTTTATGTTTAGCAGACTATATGTTCATGTACACAGCAGTTCTCCTAAGAACTGATAAGATTACAATAGAGATTTATACATACACAAAATAGTATATTGTAGGTTATATTGACAAAAGCATGTATTGAAATGACTACTTTTAGCGGGTCTAGGTAGAAGTGCTTATAAGAAAAAATGTTTTCGTGATTCTGACTTTCAAACGCTGTCAGGATATTTAATATATCTATTTAGGAAAAGTCAAGAACAGACTGCTCTTTAACACATGCAGAGTAATTTAAATTTTAAAAGTGAAAAACGTCAAAATGACTACAGTGGCGGTTCTAGTGTTAATTAAAAATAAATAAAGGAATAATTTATTTGGTACAAACAGTTAAATGATTTAAACAAATGCATAGAGGAATAAATACATTTAGAAACACATATTTTTTAATTAATAATTGTAGAAATTAATATATGTTTATTTATATTGTAACAAGCACAGAGTGCCGTACTCAGAGGCAGTTTTCTACACTTAGGTTAATGTGTAGCAGAGGATGCTGGGAGTGAGAAATATGGTAGGGGAAAGCTGAATCATTATTGATGTGTTTCATTATTAGTTACTGTAAGGTTCCAATATTGTGAAATGCATTACGCTGTAATTGTTATTACCCTTCCGGTGTTATTTGTGCAATATGTGGATGTCACCTTGAGAGGCAGAGTAATGCTCTGGGGTGGGGAAGGGACCCGCGTGCACGTTGTAAAAAATTTGAAGTTGATCCAACTTAACAGTCAAGGCAACTTGCTGCCTTAACTTTGTTAAGTTGTTTAACTGTTTACATTAAGTTACATGAACAAAGAAACAAGTTGAGAGTGCTTCCTAATTTTACGTTTGATCAACTAACTCTGTTGATTTGAATAAAAAAAAAAGGATATTTAAACAACATAACTATCTGAGTTAAGCAAACTTATTTACATGAGTTTACTAAAGTTGGTAAAACAAGGTTAAAAGTTCCCAGCGACAGCGAGTGGAAGCGACAGCGAGTGGGAGAAGTACAGCGTGGAAAAGTACAGAGCAGTTTCGAAGCAGAAAGGAGAAATTGCATCTTGAATTGCTTTAATCAGAAAACAGAGGACATTGGGGAAACACAGCAGCAGCTCAAAGTCAAACAGCCGCGTGTGTTTTTCTGATAACAAACAAGCTGAAACTCGGAGCAACTGATTCAAATTCAGCGCCGTTTTGAGACACGGTCGAGGGGAGGAGCCAACAGCACAGCAGAACAACGCAGTTAAACGAGGCAGTCTTCCCAGCGACAGCGAGTGGAAGCGACAGCGAGTGGGAGAAGTACAGCGTGGAAAAGTACAGAGCAGTTTCGAAGCAGATTGAAAGCAGGTTGACGGCTGCAGAAGAAACTAAACTTAAAAAAAAAAACCCTCAACATGGTCTTCAAGCCAGTAATCTGTGACACCTGCTTGATGTGGGAAATCCGAGAAAACCCAGCGGAGCTAAACCAAGTGTGCGTAAAGTGCCGCGCGATCCAGGATTTGCATAAACTAGTAAGTGTGCTAGAAATGGAGCTGGAAGAAGTGAAACAGCAACAGGATCTTGAGGAACTGGCACACCCACAATTCATGGAAGTCTGCATCACCCCTAACAGACTGAAAGCCACCAGGGAGATAGAAGGTCAGAACAGCTGGGTTCAGGTATGCAGAAGCAGGGAAAAAAAGAAACTTCGTCAAACACAACCACCAGAAATCAAAACAACCAACAGATTTGAGTCACTTCAGAATTTTGATGAGCAGAACCAACAACAAGAGAATGAAAGGAACAACATCCAGGACCCTATTGACAGTGGTGACAAGACAGTAAAAAGAAGGGAGGTCATGATTGTTGGGGACTCCATATTGAGAAACACAGCAAGTTCAGTTCGCAGTTTGGACCCCCTTACTACAACAGTGTGCTGCCTTCCGGGAGCCTCGGTCAAGCACATCACTGAGAACGTGGACAGGCTCCTAGAACGAACAGGAGACGACCCGGTAGTAGTCGTCCACATCGGTACAAACAACATTGGAAGAGACAGACCAAAATCCCTGCAAAACAAATTCAGAGAGCTAGGAAGGAAATTAAAAGAGAAAACCAAAACTGTGGTATTTTCTGGTATACTACCCGCACCTTGCAAAGGACCATATGGACAGCTGGAAATAATTAATCAAAACGCATGGCTGAAGACGTGGTGCACACGGGAAGGCTTCACCTATCTTGATCATTGGACCACTTTCTACAACGAGGACTATCTGTATAGACGGGATGGACTGCATTTAAATAACAAGGGAACTAGTCTACTTGGAGAAAAGATCCTCGAGCAGGTTCGGAAGCATTTAAACTAGAAAGGAAGGGGGGAGAAATCAACAAAAAAACAGAAGGGAGACCGCATCAAAACAAGAACAACAACTCAGGTAAGACAACCATTAAATGTATTTATCTAAATGCTAGAAGTATCAGAAACAAAATTCTAGAACTTGAAGCTACTGCACTAACAGGTAACTATGATGTGATAGGTGTTACAGAAACGTGGTTATCTGAGAGTGATGGGGACGAATATAATATTTGTGGGTATACACTGTATAGGAAAGACAGGCAGGACAGAAGAGGAGGAGGGGTAGCGCTATACATAAGAAACAGTCTTGAAGCCCAGGTGTTAAACCTGGACAAAGAAAATAAAACCGAATCAATATGGGTCAGAATAACAGACAAAAATTCAAAAGGCATAATAATAGGAGCATGCTATAGACCGCCAGATTCAGACGGTGAGCACAATAATCTGTTATACAATGACATTAGAAATGTGTGTAGCAAAGGAGAAGCCATACTAATGGGGGATTTCAACTTCCCCCAAATAAAATGGGAAAACCCGGTGGGTAGCACGAAGGATGAAATTGAAATGGTGGAAATGACAAATGACTGCTTCCTAACACAATTTGTCAAGGCACCCACTAGAGGGGAGGCATGCCTTGATTTAGTCTTTTCAAATAACGAAGATAGAATAACTAAAACAGAGGTCAGAGAACCACTGGCAAACTCAGACCACAACATGGTCTCATTTGAAGTGTTTTTTAAATCCTCAAAAGTAAAGACTAAAGCTAAGGTTTACAATTTTAGAAAAGCAAACTATGAAGGCATGAAACAGAGACTAACAGAAGTAGATTGGAGTAAAATAGAGAAAACACCCACAGAAGAAGGATGGTTGTTCTTCAAAAATGTAGTACTAGAGGCGCAAAACAATTATATCCCTAAAGTAGACAAATCTAAATGTAAAACTAAATTGCCAAAATGGTTTAATAGATCAATTAAAAAAAATATTCAGCGAAAAAAGGCACTTTACAGAGCATTAAAAAAGGACCAAAAAGAAAGTACACAGAAAGAGTACACGGAACTGCAAATGCAAGTCAAAAAGGAAGTTAGAAAGGCCAAGAGAGAAATAGAAATGAACATTGCTAAGGGAGCTAAAACCAATTCCAAAATGTTTTTCCAATATTACAACAGCAAGAGAACATTCAAAGAGGAGATTAAATGTTTAAGAGATACAAATGGCAAAATCATAGATGAAGAAAAAAAAATAGCAAATATATTAAATGATTACTTTTCACAAGTTTTTACAAAGGAAGATACTGACAACATGCCCCACATGTCATCCAGTTCCTATCCAGTTTTAAATAACTTTAGCATAACTGAGGCAGAAGTGTTAAAGGGACTAGGAGCTCTTAAAATAAACAAATCCCCTGGGCCGGATGAGATCCTCCCAGTAGTACTCAAAGAAATGAAAGAAGTAATTTACAAACCGCTAACCAAGATCATGCAGCAGTCTCTTGACACAGGGGTGGTACCGACAGACTGGAAAATTGCAAACGTAATACCGATCCACAAAAAGGGAAACAAAACTGAACCAGGTAACTACAGACCAGTAAGCCTGACTTCTATTATATGCAAACTTATGGAAACTATAATAAGATCCAAAATGGAAAATTACCTATATGGTAACAGGGTACTGGGAGACAGTCAACATGGTTTTAGGAAAGGGAGATCGTGCCTAACTAACTTGCTTGATTTTTTTGAGGATGCAACATCGATAATGGATAATTGCAAAGCATATGACATGGTTTATTTAGATTTCCAGAAAGCTTTTGACAAAGTCCCGCACAAAAGATTAATTCTCAAACTGAACGCAGTTGGGATTCAAGGAAACACATGTACATGGATTAGGGAGTGGTTAACATGTAGAAAACAGAAAGTACTGATTAGAGGAAAAACCTCAGAATGGAGTGTGGTAACCAGCGGTGTACCACAGGGATCAGTATTAGGTCCTCTGCTATTCCTAATCTACATTAATGATTTAGATTCTGGTATAGTAAGCAAACTTGTTAAATTTGCAGACGACACAAAAGTAGGAGGAGTGGCAAACACTGTTGCAGCAGCAAAGGTCATTCAAAATGATCTAGACAAGATTCAGAACTGGGCAGACACATGGCAAATGACATTTAATAGAGAAAAGTGTAAGGTACTGCACGCAGGAAATAAAAATGTACATTATAAATATCATATGGGAGATATTGAAATTGGAGAAGGAATCTATGAAAAAGACCTAGGAGTTTTTGTTGACTCAGAAATGTCTTCATCTAGGCAATGTGGGGAAGCTATAAAAAAGGCTAACAAGATACTCGGATACATTGTGAAAAGTGTCGAATTTAAATCAAGGGAAGTAATGTTAAAACTGTACAATGCACTTGTAAGACCTCATCTTGAATATTGTGTGCAGTTCTGGTCACCTCGCTATAAAAAAGATATTGCTGCTCTAGAAAGAGTGCAAAGAAGAGCGACCAGAATTATTCTGGGCTTAAAAGGCATGTCATATGCAGACAGGCTAAAAGAATTGAATCTGTTCAGTCTTGAACAAAGAAGACTACGTGGCGACCTAATTCAAGCATTCAAAATTCTAAAAGGTGTGTCGACCCAAGGGACTTTTTCAGCCTGAAAAAAGAAACAAGGATTCAGGGGTCACTAAAAAATGGAGTTTAGTAAAAGGGGCATTCAGAACAGAAAATAGGAGACACTTTTTTACACAGAGAATTGTGAGGGTCTGGAATCAACTCCCCAGTAATGTTGTTGAAGCTGACACCCTGGGATCCTTCAAGAAGCTGCTTGATGAGATTTTGGGATCAATAAGCTACTAACAACCAAACGAGCAAGATGGGCCGAATGGCCTCCTCTCGTTTGTAAACTTTCTTATGTTCTTATGTTCTTATGTAGTTGTATGTTGTATGGAATAAGATAATTAAGTTTTGACAAGTTGAACATCTTAAGTTGTAGGAACTATTCCACATATTTTAGGAAACTCTACCCATGATAATTGTATTAAAGGGGATCATTTAAAGTCATAAAATAAAGACATTACAATACAGATTTAAGATTCCCAAAATAAACACAGAGATCACAGATGATCTAGTGGAAATACAATTTACTGAGTTGGTAACATCCCTTACAGTAACTGTCATTAAACAAGTTTCATTAGTCTGGCTTTATTTTTGGAATGTTTGGAATTTAACAGTGTGAAAATCTAGACATCGCAACGCTGAATTACACTATGTGTTTATGCAATATATTCATTCTTGTACATCAAAAAAAGCATAATTTGACACTTAAAGTCTAACTGAACTTGCATTGCTATTAGGCTGAGATATTTTAAAACATACAGTAGTTCAGGGATGATGGGATCTAATCCCTGTGGCACATAAAAAATAATCTGTTCATCGCTGTAAAGTGGCGTTTTCAATTTTGAAAAGATGTGAAGGACATTAACTGATTTTTTTTTTTTATAGAACAAAAGATTATATATAATAAGATGGAATTCCCTACAACTCTGAACTGCAGTATTCTCAATTCACCCAAGACAAAAGTAAAAACATTTGCTAAACGAACTCAGGTTCTGGGTAATTCTCACCAACAGGCTATAACCATGCCCGAGGTGTATATCTTTTAAAAAATACAGAACTAGAACAAAAGATTAGAATCACTGCAAAGAAGAAAAGCCATTCTTTGATGAGAATAAATGTATCTTTACAATTTGTATTGATTTTTACTGTTGAAATCTCATTACCATATGTCATAATTGTGACAGATCTGTGTGATGTTTCAAATGCCATAGCTGTGATATTTGGTCTGCTGTACGCAGATTCACAGCCTTACCAATGATCTTTCAACAGTGGGGTTTTTATCCAGAAAGTGTGACAGCAACTTTAATGGTTCACAGGTGGAGGCCAATGGTAAGGTAATTGTGTCCTCGTTAGGGCAATTTCTTTCATCGATGCACACTGGGAGCTTCCACAGCACAGGGGTCGAATACTTACGCAAGCAAGATATTTCAGTTTTTTTATTTTTCTTAAAAATATTTCCCAACATAAAACCAATGTCACCTTACAATAATTGATTTGGAGTTACAGAACCAAATTTCTATGTACCATTTGTAATTCGGTAATATGAGAGAATTGGTCAGGGGTCTGAATACTTTTGCAAGGCACTGTATATAGGGCTGCACAGCAGACTCCACACACACGGTCTAGCCAGAGGCAAGACCGAGGCTGCAATGCATGCATGGCCAAAGCCAACAACGCGCATCCTAAACAAATTATATATATATATATAATAAATATTATATATACAGAACCCAAAAAACACACAATAAATATTTAGAATAATTATATTAATAAGAAAAGACGAAGACCACGAGAGTAAACAAAAACGCGATGCCGAAGCAAAGCGTGAAGGAATATATAATACATAACATATATATATATATATATATATATATATATATATATATATATATATATATATATATACATACACACACACACACACACACACACACACACACACACACACACACACACACACACACATACACAATTGTATAAACCAAAAATACAAATAATGAGTGCAACTGAAATAAACTTGGATAAAATATATATATAAAGAGTTTAGATGCAAAACATGATATACTCTATTTGCACCAAAACTGAGCTAAAAGGATCATTCATCTCAGTGCCTACTTTCTGGTGTTCAGTGTTCTTTGCCCTCAAGACATGATCTGCACCACGTTAAATGCAACTCAAATGATGTTTTCTTTTCATAACTCGCTATATACCAGGCTTCTAATTTAGCAAAATCCAACATATCCACTGAGCCAATCTGCGTACAGTATCACAGTCATGTGACTATTATGGAAGAGCCCAGGAGGAGTATAGTAGTGTATTTAATCCTGTAAATTGTGATTTTATGATTAAACGATGAATAATTTTTTCAAAAAATGCAAGACAGGGTGTAGCAATAGTGAATAAGCATTCACAAATAATGCTTATATAGCATTTTCGGGTTCTTCTGGGAAAGAAACAAGACTAAAACCGTGAGTAGTGAAGGCTCAAGCCATTTATTATTTACAGTAATTAATCACAAAATACAATGATAAGATGAGGGAAAGGGAACTGCTAGTCGAAACAAAAATACATGAAATACATGACTGTAGTATTTGTTTTATGTAACTCCCTTAATTTTCTCTATCAGTATCTCTCCACACACACACCCCTTCTGCCACTCTTGCTTTCTCCACACCATCTCCCGATATTTTCCCCCTGCACTCCCTTATATCCCCTCCACTCTTTCGCGCCAAACCTGCACCACCCAATCCTCCTCCACACACACTGTCCTGATCCCCCCCCCCCCCAATTTAGAAAACTGTCACTCGATCGGAACTGTGAAATCTCCTGTCATGGTGTTTACCTTTTGTGTTCTCCTTCTGTGTGGGATGTGAACAAACAATGACCCTAATGAGCACTATCATAGCATGTTGTTTAAAACATAATAACACAATAATAAAGTTGAGTTCATATTTATAAACAGCAACACATTTAAAGCTTGAGACTCCCTGTCTGTAGCTTGGTGTTGTTTATATTATCTTCAGCATATTTTAAGTGATTGAAAGCTGAAGTTACTTTTTTAAAAGCACACTTTTCTTATACCAATACAGTATTGGTAAGCGGTAATCAATTTGTTTGAAAACCAGGCTCTAATCACCGATAATAGGTGCACAGGCGGCGATTCCGTCAGTGCTCAAGCACCAATGGGGGAAAGTAAAGTCCTGCACAGTGCAAATAAATGACCTGTTCTGTCAAATTGTAGTGTGGATGCTTCACAAGCAGAACTGTAATCGCAGCATTTAAACATATAAAATCCATTTATACAAATATACTCCCAGCTTTCCTGAAAAGATCTGCATTTCCCTTGTTTTTCTTTTGTATTTGCTCTCATTAGTATCTATAGTAGATACAGCATCCGTCAGTTCTAACAGATTCTACTGTACATGCTGAAGTGGTTTTCTTCCACTGCTAATTAAAAAAAGAAATAGCCACCTAGCTATTTCATCCCAAGGGCTCTACCTGTGTCATGCCTACTGTAGATGCCTGTAACTAGATCCAGACTGCCATGCTTGATCGTATGCCTGGAGAGGACAGTCATCCTACGGACTGTGGACTGCCTTTGTAACTTCCAGAGAAATGTGCTGAAAAAAATGAACGCCTACAAGGCTGACTGCAGTTGTACAGCTGGACTGGAAATTACCATACAAGTCAAAATAAGCTGCAAACTGGTGCTTTGCAAGAACATTGACATTGTCACTGGTACCATCAATGGGGCAATAGGGAAGCTTCAAGCTGTTTCCTACTATCTGCAAAACACAAGTACGGTCAAAATCATAACCATCTAATTTAACAATGGAGTCACCCATACCTTTGAACATTTTCATTCAAAGTTTGAAATCATGGACAGAGTCTACATTGTTCGAGAGCACTTCCCAGTCATTGGTGGTCATTCAATCACCATTAGCAAGACTCTAAAAACAGTTAGTATGGATCTTGGTAACTCCATTTCCTCCTATGGACAAAGTTTTATTGCACTTTCCAGCATTACATCCTTAAGCAGTGTCCACCTTATTAACTTTTTGATCCCACCTGAATGTAGGCACCTCAAACTGCAGTTGCAGAGTATAATAGGCTCAGAGGGATTTATTGCCCTACGTTGACAAGCTTGAAGGAGAACAACACGCACAAGGGACACAAGGTAAAAGAGTGCATTTCATTCACAGAGCCATCACTATTGTTCAAGAACAGCAAAAGCCTCAATCTTCTAAGAGAACACTTGCAGTTACACGTCCATTCAGAGGCTTAAGCAACCCAAATTTCACCTCATGCTATGCAAATGCAACATTGCAGTGCCTTCTTCACTTGCAACCTCTGAAGGATTCATTAAAACACAGTCAACAAGAGGCTATCAGGAGCTTTGTTCATAACTATGATCACTTGTCATCCACTGCATCTCTAACTACTGTGGATATTTGTCACTTCTTAGGAGAACCCTTTAATAGAGGCGAGTAGCAAGTTGTTCTAGAATTTCTCACCAAATTGTCTGTAAATTTGTCCTGAAGCATCTCGCATGGTTTCTGTCAATAAATCATGACATTCTATGTACTATATGTAACTACTGACAGGTGTTGTATGTTTATCCTTTATATTTACTGCTGGTACAGATTCCATGTGTTTAGAAGAACTCATTTATAGAAATGACAAATGGGCAATGATTCTTGGTAGCAAATGTAGGCAATGCAAAACTTCTCCAATCATGAAACATGAACGTAAACAGTCAGCAGGAATAATGACTGCAGTCCAAACTAGACAGGACCATAACAAAGCAACAATGCCAAGTTTACTGCTGTGCAGAAGAGCAAAATTACTGTTGACAACAGGAATGGCCAGTTATCTTCCATTATCATATACCAAGGACAGGGTGTTACTTCTAGACACTATCTGTCTCTTCTTGCTATGGGTGCTACTGGAAAATGGGTGCATGCAAACCATGGCCAACAAATGCAAAACGACATGGATATGGTCTTTTATCAAGAGATCAAATGCCTTACATTGGCCTAACTTCATAACAAGGAGAATAATGTTTTTTTTCAGGATTAAAATGTGTTAGTATACTACCCTTTACCACTGACATGCATATGTACCTTTTTAACTATTCCTAACATTGTTTTGTACCCACTGTAAATGAGCTGCACTCACTCAGGTTTATTTGCCCCTTAAAAAACCTAGACCCAGACACAAAAATTGCAGTTTTAGCACTTACGCGCATTTTAATACAAAATAAACAAAAAACAAATAAACGAAATAAACACCTAGCTCCCTCGGAGCACTAACAAAACAGTCAGGATCACCCTCACTAACACACCGGACAGCTAAGCTGTTTACCAGTAGACAAACACACAGTATTCACAGTTGTGACTGCTCAGAAACAGGGCACACACCTTCCTGCTTCCTTCTCCACAGCAGTCCCGAACAAACTGGCTGCACCCTTTTTAAACCCCGCACCTGGCACTAATTTACAATAATTCCCAGGTGCGGGTGATAATTAAACAATAAATTAAATTCAGCAATTAAACCAAACATGCATCCGCACATTTTTTTTTGGCAGGGAGGAATTTAACCCTCTCCCTGCTCACACATCCCCCCCCCCTGTCTTTACAAGACAGACACTGGCCATTTAACGGCCACCTCACTCCACCCTTAAAAGACCACCCACCCTCAATTCTCAAGTCTTTGGTTTTCGCCTTCTTCCACGGGCAGGCTTGAATGTGGGTCGGTCATTCGTCTGGCGCACTTAGGAAGGGACCTGCACGGCTTGTCCTGGGTGACCGAACTTACAAAATTCCCAGGTGCGGGTGATAATTAAACAATCAGCGTTGGGGTCATTACTGATAAAAAGTAATGTATTAGTCGATATTCGTTTCTTGAGAAAAAAGTAATCATATTAGTTCATTTAAAAAATAGCGCGCTATATTACTCGTTATATTACCCACAACATTCCTTCCTTTTGCCCTGCGAAACAACTGTGACTAATCTCCATAGTCTGGTATTAAATGTATGCCAAACAAAGAAACTGTAAGGCCGTGGGTTACCTTAGTTCTCGGGTCAGTAGCGTAGACAAATGCAAATGAATCAGGCTGGGCGACATTATCTTGCTTTCACTCAAGTTTTATTAATCAGCGACTTCATTACAAAGGCTCAACAATAACAGAAAACAAAGTGATCTGCAGTTGTATGTTCTAAACCGTGTTGCAATTAAAACAGTTAATAAAAAAAAAAATGGAAGCACAGTAGGGATCGTTGCACACTCCACAACATCTCCTGCACGAATTCACACTCCTCACAGTACAGAGGCTATTAAAGTACAAAATAAATTAACACTGTAAAATCAAACTAAATATTGCAATTTGCTAACTTCATTATAACAGTTCACAAAACTAACAGCACTTAATCATGTACTTGAATTGAGATAGCCTTTCAATATCTATGAACGCAGGCATTAAAATAGTGACACTATCTCTCACTCGCCCATATCAGGAAACAAAAAATAAAAAAGCAGAAATCTTGGCAAAGGCTTATGGTCTATGTTGTCTGTATTAAACCACATGAACTTTGACCAAAAAAAACAAAAAAGAAAAAAAAAAAAAAAAAAAAGCTTTTCAACCCGCCCTCATTTTTACTCGGTATGCAATTTGAGTTCTTCAAATCGTAGGTTCAACGTTTAGTTTAAAAATCCCAGTAATCTTTGTTGTATCGCATCAATTGCAGTATACTACAGGGCATGGGGTTGTTTTCTCGATACAGGTAGGCTATGTTATTTTAATTACCAAACAGTCCGAGTGGTGCCGCTGCATAGACATTACATGCTGTGTGTACTTCTATAGTGATTTTGATATGGCGCACAAGAGTAAGTCTTGTTGAATTTACTGCTACTTGCTTCCGATTTAACCACCACATCATTTAGATGTAGCGAGAAAACACTCGTTTATTTTTTACGGAAAGTAACTGTAATATTATTACTCAAATTAAAACTCTAATGCGTTATATTTACTCGTTATTAAGAAATGTAATATTATTATAGTATCTCATTACGTTACTAACGCGTTACCCCCAACTCTGTAAACAATAAACTAAATTCAGCAATTAAACCAAACGTGTATCCCCACATTTTTTTTTTTTTTGTCAGGGAGGAATTTAACCTTCTCCCTGCTTAGACAACGTAAATATCAATATATGAATACCTACCAAAACAGACATATTGTTTTCACCACTCATTTGCAACTAAAACAATATAATGTTTACACTTGCAATATTGCCCAAAAGTCCCATCTACCATTATTTTACTTTCAAACCTTTTCACATTTCTCTTAAATTACTCTACTTATTACTCTCTTGTCAAGTTAGAAGCAACAATTGTGTGAATATTTGGCCCCAGCACCTTTCCAATTGCGCCTATTTGCTTGATGCTTGACAAGGTTGCCCCAGTTGCTTCTCCTAACTTGGTTTTTGTGTTTGATATCACCACTTTAAATGGCTGTTGCGTTTTTCTAACTTGTTTTTTTACATTGACGATGTTTTTGCTATAGATACAAATATACATTTTAAATCATTACACAGACCCATTTATATCCTGTGTACCAATGACAATACACCAACATTAACACACAACATATAAACATAAATATGCACAGGGGCGGGCGCACTGCCACAGAGATAAATAAATACAATTACATAATTGAGAACCATTAAAAATGCTGTCATTAATTCAAGATTTGTAAAGGTGTTTTTTTTTTTTTGGGGGGGGGGGGGGGGGGGGGGGGGGGTAAAATCTAGCAAAATATACAATCTGTGTATGTTATAAATATTGCTTCAGGAGTTAAACACATGCTATTAATGTACATTGTTAGTAATGTTGTTCCAAGAGCTATATCTTTGTCCTATATCAACACCCATTCTAGTCATCAATATAAGGAATATTGTACTTAGAAATACATGTGTGTTTGTCCTTGATTAGCAGATATGCTATTCATTTATACAGTATGAAGAATGTTTATAGCTTATGTTATTAATTTCAATTAGGAATGTTGTCCTAATTAATAAACAAATACTGTTCTTGCAAATGGCAGCTATTATATAACTTTAGTTCAAAACACTCCCATTGCTTGGACCACGCACATTTATTAAAATTGATGTTATGTATTTGTGGTCTACGAATGAATTCCATGTGGTCAACCAAAAAAAGAAAGTCAAAAGAAAAGAAACCAATTTTTCACACAACCAATCACATTTTCCATGCCATTAGGTTTCTTAAATTATGCTCACATTTTAAAAGGAGAGGGATTTGTAGATGTAAGTTGATTTAACTTGTTTCTTTTTATGAAATTGCTAACATAACTATAACATTTTAATTAACTTGTGCATACTGGAAACAGTGGTACCATATTATTTTCAAGGTACAGTACTTCAGAAAAAGTGTTTAGATCTCTGTAGTTATGCTGTGAAAAATAAAACTCCAAATACCAATGTGGTCCCGTCATGGTGTGGTGGTGAAACAGATGTCAGAGTCACTGGTACCGATGCAAATAACCCCAATACCAACAATGGTAGAGGGTGTCCTTTATTAACGAGGAACAGTCAAAAGCAACAAAAATATAAATCATAGGTCTCAATAGAGCAAGTCCCTCTCAGCTTTTTAATGATATTTCAGGGTGGTGGAAAATGAAGGTGCTCAAGGGTCCAGTTTAGTTGTACAGGGTGTGTGATGCCCAAAGTGAAAGTGCTGGCAGTAATGCAGCAGCTCCTTGGCGTGACCGATCGCTCTAACCCCGTTCCTGATGATAAACAAGCAAAAACACGTAGCACACAAACAAAACTTCAATGTTACCTCAAAAGCACCGCACTTACAAAAAGACATCCCTATATACCAGGAGACTCTACCCCATGATCAGCACATCTCGGCACACCTGCCAGTTGTCTAATGCAGCACAGCTGATCGCAGTAATCTTATCTCCTAATATGGTTATTCCGCCCTGAACTAAATTGGCCGAATAATTCCTTTCCGCCTCTCTCTCCAAGCCGGCCCGTTTCGGTACAGGCGTGCGAGTACCTCTGCTTAGCGCCCTCTTGGGTCGGGGTGGGGATTTGCAGCTCAGATCCTCTCGCTCTTCGTCCCACCCCACATTGGAGAAATGTTGGGAACCACGGTTTTAATATATTTGAAAAAAAGATAGTAAATAAAGAACACTTTAATAGTTTATTACATTGTAATATTTTATGTTATTTTGGATGGTTTAATAGAGACAAATATGGGAAAGAATCAGAATGACAAGGCCAGCTTCAGTTTGGATCAGAAGCAGTGGGTTTGATGCTCTCCTTTTTGATTGAAATATTTCCGCTGACAGATTCCTATCTTTTGTTTTGTTAGCTATTTTCCCACTGTTGTGCTTTTGTCTTTTTGTATTTATTTTCATCTATACTGGTGTGTATGTGTTCCCGCACTAGGACTAAAACCAATGCACCTGCCTGTGTGTTAATTGTTTAATGAACGTGGAAGCCTGAGCAGCGTTTCAAAGTCAACTTCTGTATCTCGTCTCTTAGTGGATACTCACACCTAACAGAACACCCCCGATACAGATGCTTTATGTTTTTTTTTTTAATTATCATTTTGCAGTTTACACTGTTAAAAAATAAACAAAAAACATACCTTTAATTTCATGTACAAAAAAGATGAGGTTTCCCTCCGTGCATGGATAGCATATAGGATATATATATATATATATATATATATATATATATATATATATATATATATATATATATATATATATATATTGTTTATTATTTAAAATATAATGTCGCCCACGCCCCATTTTGCAGACACTTTTATCCCAAGCGACTTTGACTATATATACGTGTAATAGTGGTGTTCAAGATACCTTGCAGGACATGAAAAGCGCTTCATGAAGAGCTCTTTGTAATGTTTTCTGAGTTTTACTAACATTGACATTTCTAGCTAGTTTAAAAATATGTATATGTTTACTTCAAATATCGAGGAAATACAAAGTCAAGTCAATTTAAATAAACAAATAAATGTTGTTGTTATTGAGTGTTAGAGGTCGAGAGGCCAGGGAGGAAGGTGTGCTTGGAAGGAATCTCCACACTTTATCGTTGGCTGGCTTTCTTACACACCTGCACATGTTTGAGCTTTGCGAGTTTATTTTTTATTTTCTATTTTTTTATTCATCACGGGAAGTCGGAATGATATAACGGATTGAAATGACCGTATGACAGCCTTCCTTTTCTCCTTCATTGTTCCTTTTTATTTCTGCCTCGTTTTCCCTTGCCCCCTCCTAGGGGCGGTTTAGTTTTTTTCGACTACAGTTTTTTTTTTTTTTTTTTTTTTTTTCCACCCCTCACAACCAGCATCAGTAGAGACGGACGCTGACTGTGTTGACTATGTCCTCGATTTAGTTTTTTTTTTCTTTTTTTAAAAAATAAAGATTACAAGGACATACCACTGCCCGAAACAAGCACATCGGTTATAAAGGGAAAGCTGGGACCGCGCATGACCCGATAGAGGAAATAAAAAGGTAAACATCTGAAATTATCGAAAAATGGTAAGTAGTTTCGGCTACACATCGCGTCTCTGAAATCAACTTCCCGTGTCTAGGATGGTGGAGGTACTAGTATTAGCACGTTAAATTGGTTGAAAACAAAAGGGTGTTCAAAGCGGCAGGCTAGTCTAGGACGGGGGAAAATGGGGTACAGTCGTAAAAACGCTTTTGTTAGGAGCGCGATACAATGTACCTTGCTTTTCAGGGGTTGTAGATTTGAAACACATCATTGCGTGGTTCCTATTGGATTTTTGCTTTTAAGTTTCACTGAGTGGTGGTGTTCTTTAGGTTTGGGGCATGGAGGAGATGTGGGGTTTCACTTCCTACTGTGATTATTCACCGCTTTTGGTGTTTTCGAGAGCAAGTGAAGAAGGGTTTAGCCATGTTGTATAGTTTGTTTTTTTATTTTTAAAACTAATTGTACTTTAACGTAAAAAGCTAAACAAAACATCTCCATTCAATTCTAATCATTTAAGCTGCTTTGTTTCGCGTGGCTCCAGTGGCTGGCCTTCGAGTGTTTTTCGTATGCACCTTTTAAGTTATTGTGTTCCTGAGAAGAGTTGTTTTATTCATATAAGAACACGGGAGTAGACGGGAATTCAGCGACTGTGTGTGTGTGTGTATATGTGTATATATAATATATATAACGGGAAACTACACAGCCCGCACTATATTTGGAGATTCTGGCCTGGTAATTAGTGTTTTTTTCTTTTGCGATTTTAGAAGAACACCTATCACCTTTCTTTTGTCATTTCAGAGAAGACAGTGTTTTTAATGGGATTTATTTTATAACTTTAAAAATGCTTCATCTTGTGTACATTTTACACACGCATCTCAGCAGCAGACTTACTGCACTGCAACTCATCTGTGCTACTTTGCCTTTGTGGCCCCCAAATAAACATTAGTAAAAATAATATAAATGTTTTATGGTGTGTGTGTATGTGTGTGTGTGTGTGTGTGTGTGTGTGTGTGTGATATATATATATATATGTATATATATATATATATATATATATATCTATATCTTCTAAGATAAATAATTATATTCTTCTAAACAAATTTTTATAAAAACAAACAACGCGTATATTCTTTTTCTTTGTATACTTTAAACTGAAATGTAGGGTAACTTAGTATTTTTTTTTTTTTGAGAGGGAAAATTTGTTTTTTTAATAAATTATACCAGTTAATACTTTTATTTAGTATTTAAACTAAATTATGTATTTATTTATTTACCATTTAATAGTGTATTTTAATTTGTTGTTAAAAGCTCGCTGCGGTTAAAATATTATTTGTACTATTTCGTTTCAATTACTCAGGGCAAAGACGACCTCCATTTTTTCTCTAGGCCTTGCCTTAAAAACACAGGCAGCACTTTCCAGAGCTGCAGTCTTTACTGTAATTGGAAAGCTTACTTCCTTCACGTGTATGCTTATGTGCCAAGTACACATCGTAACACTAGCGTATGTTACATACATGCCGTGCTTTATTCGCAGTACATATCTATTGATAACAGAATGTTACTTCTGTTTTGTTTGGTGTTAAGTGCCACAATAGATGTGATACGGGGTTAGCGTTGAAACAACTGTATCAGAATTAACTATCGGTGCTGTGCCAAATTATGCCTCCTGGCAGGTTTGGAACTGTAGGTCAGTGTTTCTCAAAGTTTTCCGAGCAGACATACACGTTTATACGTTTTAACGTTGTGTTTTTTTTTTTTTTGTTTGTTTGTTTTTTAAATGCATGCCAAAGGTATATTTTATGACAATTGGTCAATCTGAGTGACAAGTTTTAACATATATAAAGCAAGCCATTAAAAATGCACAAAAATCTGCTCATTTAACCAGAAGTGCATCTTTGATTTACTGTGCATGCTGAACTAACTTTGGGTTTCAATAGTTAGAAAAATAACATCACAATTCAAATATAAAGAACAAAAAGTACTTGTGCTGTTTTTTTTGTTAAACTAGCAAATCGCTGACTTGCTTGTACAATAAGTGCCTCTCAAACACCCTGTAAACCACCTGTCAAAAGTGGATGACTGTGGAAGGCCAGCCTGGTCAAAAACGCAGATATTTAGTACACATACTGATTTAACTGAATATGGAAGGCCTTCTGGGACGAAAACGTGTTTCAGATATTTAGGACGTGTATTGATTTCAACCAATCAAAATGCATAAAAAACAATAAAACTATTAGTTCTAATTAAGTTAATTATGCATTTTCTATTCAGAGGCTGGTCATTTTTCAGTAGTACGTATGTAGGGGGCTGGTCATTGTACAGGCCTGCAAGCGTAATTACAAGAGTAGCTAATCGCCTTCGGGATAATATCTTTTTAATTTCAGATGTAAAATACACTTTAAAAAAATCAAGAATTAAGCCCGGAACACCCTGCCTGATGCGACAGTCGCATTTCAATGGAGGAGGTTGCGTCACAAAAAAATGTTTGCGAGTGTAATTGCTGGCAGGGAAGCACAATTGTTTGTTTTTTTTACGATGTTTGACCTGCCGTGGATGCATAAAGTACAGCGGCAATATGTGAAAACATAAAGGCTATGGCACAGTTTTGGTTAGCAGGCAATGTGATCATAGAAAGACATGTTGCCTTTTTGCTACTCTGGTGCATTATGAGCATCAACAATTTTCTCAAAGCCTCCACTAGAGTTTATTATAACAACCTTGACTTGCATAAAGATGGAAAAACACTGAGTGAAAATCACTCTATGTTCAAGGTGTGATATCCGAAGCATACTCACAAAGTACAGAGAGACGTCATCTGTAATTGACAAATCCAGGACTGGAAGACCCGAAGATATTATCTTAAGGAATAGAAAGAAGACAAGCATTGAATTGACAACAGAACTAGCAGAAGGCACAGGTGTTGTTGTCGCCCATCTAGAGTTCAGAGCACCTTTGACCATTGTTCCATAGTCCAATTTGTGTTATGCATATTTTAGCGTTTGTCTTGTTCCCCTTTCTTAAGAGGTATTCTTACTGCAAGACATCCTTTAAGTCATGATTTCAAGAATTACCTTCGTACTGTTGATTTGATGGACAACGACATCTGTGCCTTTTCACCAATGTTTTTCCATCTTTATGCAAGTCAGTTTTGTTACAATAGTAGAACACACTAGCGAATTGTTGATGCATTATGAGCATCATAGTAGAAAAATGCAACATGTCAGACTGTTATATGCTTACCGTAAAACTTAAATTAAACGCATCTGCCGTTTATTTACAGTATTTGCCAGCAGACCCGGCACGTAGAGGTGCAGTCGGCATCCTAATTTCGTATACAATTATCGTATAGACATTTATGAACCATAATTAATGCATTGACGTTTTATTTTTCAAAATAAACAAATGTTAGTTATTTTAGATCTAATAACTAAACGCATTGTTGTGCATAATAGTTAAACAAGAAGAACGACTTGCATTCAAATTAGAACACTTCAGATTATAAAAAAAGAAGTACAAAGGACGTCAGTTTAACAATTGAAGAATATACGTGCGTCCACATCAGGTTAACATTGTAATAATAACAAAAAATACTATATTTTAACAGAAGTCATTTCTGAACTATGGTTGTTGAGTACTGTTTACATATTATGTCCAAAAGCAAAGCATTTGAATTAATCTCACAAGCCCTGACTAATCTAACTATCGTTCTAAATTCAACTTCTTTTTCTACAATATTGTCATATAATCCAAACGCAACATGCTTTGAAACAAAAGGTAATTGATAGATTTAATATGGCCAAAAAAACCCCCAAAACATGCCTTAATTTTTAAATAAAAAAAAAAGTGAATACTTGGCCTACTTCTGATTTGTCTTATCCAACGCTTAATGTTTGAAGTGTGTATCCTAGCAGTGCGCTAATCTACCGGCGTTTATGTAGCTAGTTTCACATGCTTCAGGTGATAGAGAAGCTGCTAACACAACCTTGTAACAACAATGTAACTCAATTTAAACATTCCAGTAACTTTGTTAAAAGGTTGTGTGTCAGTGGGAACTAAGTAACAGTTTTGTTTTGTAACAAATAAATAATAAGTATAAAGCAAAATTATTGCTAGTCTTGCAAGACGGTATGTAAAACGTTGGAAAAGTACAGAAGTACACATTTGTATTTAAAAACGGAATTAGATCTACCATTGTTAATAATAATAAAAATAATAAGTTTAAAAGACAGCCTTGTAGATATCAAAACCCAGGTGTGCAGACTACGCTTATAGCACAATAGTAATACAAACTTCAAAAATGTTTTTAAAACAGTAGCGGCTGCAGGATTTAATTCCTGACTGGCCCCCAAATTTTCACGGGCGGGCCGTTTATGACTTAATGACGTAAACATAATGACGTAATTACTAATATGTGTACTGAGGACACTATACTGTCAGAAATAGCACCATATTCTCCAAGAACTAACACTCACATTTTGACAGTCGGAAATCCGATTTACCACCAACAGGCATAGCAGCACAAATTCTGTAACGTTAGCGAGCTACAAGACACTACCACACAAAGAAAATGACTGACAAAAGCTCTCAAATGTGTATTCGATTTCCAAAGTGAGCTTACATTTAAAAAGCTCTTGTACATTGACTAAAAGTGAATGTTAATACTTCCCTTTGAGCTTTAGAAAAGTGTCAGTTATATGGGAACAAAAACAGGAATAGAGGCATGAGTTGAACATAACATAGAGTTCATCTCAGCTGCATCAGTCAACTAAGTTGATAAAATTAAATGTAGGTACTTGCATTACTGGCACATTTGTTGATTCCTTGGTTCGTTTTCTTTTTATAAAATTTGTCGGAACTTGGCTAATGTGTAAGACACAAATATGGCTCCGGTTTACTGCAAAGTTGGCTAAACATTCTGTATTATATTTCTTAGCAGATGCCCTTATCCAGAGCGACTTACAATTGTTACAAGATATCACATTTATTTTTTTTTATGAACAATTACCCATTTATACAGTTGGGTTTTTTCTGAAATAATCAAGTTAAAGTACCTTGCTCAAGGGTACAACGGCAGTGTCCCTTGACCGTCCAGTTAGGAGTGTAGAGCCCTAACCACTACTACACACTGCTGCCCTTTGTAGGTAATTAGATAGCTAATTGCAAATGTAAAGAATAACTAAACAGCAGCTGCACAAGCTTTTTGCTTACTTGTCATGAAAGAAAAGTTCCTGAATGTATGCTGTCGGCGTGCTGTAATTTTGATACTATAGTATTAAAGATGTAAGATCTCATATCTCGGCCGTCCAATCACCAATCTTTATTTTCAATAACCATGACAATGGTACTGGGGTGGGTGGGATGGATATATATTTTTGGACAACAAGGATGAGCCAGACTTGCCGCAGTGGATTACATTCTGATACGGTTTGGAATGAAATGTTTTTAATTGTCAATCGCTCCATAACTGGATGGGCCCATGAGCAAAATGGGTGGGCCCAGGCCCCTCAGGCCCAAGCGTGGCACTGCCCCTATTTTAAAAAGGAACAGTAAAAGCAATAAGTATCATTATCAAAAATAATTTAAATCTCAATTGTACATTAATATAACAAAACATGTTAACATACAACAAGAGGTTTGTATCTGGCCTATTTCAGCACGCTTTATTATCTATCAAAACTTTTAATAACATTAGAACTGCATTAAACAAGTGTACATGTAGGCCTACCTGAACCCTATGCTGCCTATGTGGAATTACCATATTTTAGTCAGAAGTATGAACACTTTATGTTTTAAGCACTTGTAGTTTTGGAACCTTATCAGAAATTAAAACCCAATACACCTACAGAAAGGCATTAAGTAGATCTTTCCAGTGATGTAATTTTTTTCATAAGAGCTATACCTCCCAAAAAATTATCGAAATATGAAAAATAAAATTAAAAATACTTTTAAAAATTGTCAATTTCAACCACTTTCAAAGTATTACTGCATATAAAAAACAGAGCATATTATAGCTTCACAATTTGTCAATCTGAAATCAGAATTAAAATATTTTACAGGTGCACTGCTAGATAAGGTTTTAAAATGCATAGTGTTTCAAAAATAAACCCCCGAAGTGGAAAAGGCAGACCAGGGCTAAGACTTGCCAAAAAGTGAGACTGGAAACATTATTGCCCTGTAAGAATTTTATTTGGGAGGCAGGGAGACAAAAAAAAAAAAGAAACCTTCCCTATTGTGCTGTATTTACTTATTTTCAAAACTACCTTGCAGTTGGGCTGGGGTGGGGCTCCTTCAGATCATTCTCCTCCTCTTCATCCAGCAGCTCTTCATCAGGGAGATCCTCCTCCATGGCGTCCATGCCCTCCATCTCCTCGTCAGTCAGTGGCCTCCTCCTCTCCATCCATTTTCTGGCTTAACACACCCACATAAAACATTAAAATAAATACCAAATAATAATAGTCTTCATTCTTTTCACAAACAGAAAAAAAGTGAACTAATAATAATAGTAATTATAATGACTATTCTTTACACACACACACAAAGTAAAAGTAAACTAATAAAATACAGTACTTAGCTAAATAATAATAGTAATGATTACAGTTAAATGTCTGTTCTTTACACACACAGTAAACTAATAATAAAATACATGGCTAAATAATAATGACTACAGCTAAATAATGTCTTTGTTCTTTACATAGGCTACATACACAAAGTGAAAATAAAAACTAAACCAATAATAATAATAAAAATATTTTTTACACAGAATAAAAAAAAAAAAATTAAGTTAAATAAATGCATAGTTAAGTAAGAACATGTATGTGAAACTAACAGTAAGAGGTTTTTTTTTTTTTTTTTTTGTGATGTTGGTATTGTAGGTACTGTTGTCTACAGTTATAAAAGTTAGCCCTGCACAGCAAGCACGCACACACACAGACACGGTGACAAAAAACAACCAACAATATGGCTATTTAGCCCAAGTACTTACCGTTTAGATGATATGTAGATTATCACTCCTGGAATTGTAAAACCAGAGATACAGAAATTCCAATCTGCTGTGTTGTTATGGCGCCGTAATCAAATCAAAATATTAGCCATAAACCAAGGGTATCGTGACATGTCCCCTAGTCATGGTTGTGACCCACGCTTAAAAAAAAAAACAAAAGAAAAAAACAAGTTTGCTGGTTGGACAGCTGAGATATGATGTGTTTTGTCATCGTAACAAAAGTTATGAAATTACAGCATGTCGGCAGCAAAGGGTTAAACTACGTTTTCTGTTATTTATTAATCCTGAGCATGGGCGCCGATCTCTACTGTACAATTGGGGGGACGAAACTGTGGCAATTTAGGAAAATAAGGTGTGACGTCACGACAAATTCTTAAACACAGGTGGCGACTATTGAAACGACTGTGTTCTAAATTGTTTCTCAGTCCATTCAGTCAAGTACTTCAATTCATTATAATGTTTCAAACTAGTTAAGCTTGTACACTCAGGCAACCAAACCGATATCTTGTTTCAGGTCTGCCGATTGTAGTGACTTATTTCAATCACAGAAACAGCAAATACATTGCGTCAAGTTTACACAGCAGTTAACTCGTTTATAGTTGCACGTGATACATGCATGCATGAACGCGCACAAACACGCAAAGTACTAGCAACAACCAGGGAAAGGAAGGACAGACATACAGATACAGATGTGGCGCTCCTGTTATGCTGCTCTCCATATACTGTACGTAAATATTTTCGCTTGTAGTAATTGCCGTGAAAATAAATGTTAATAATAGATAGTGAAGTTGTGTTTTGCATTGTTTTCACTACAGAACAGCCTCAAGGTGAAGTCAAGGTGTGGAAATATTTAAGCCCTGCATTTTAGTTACAGTGGGGTTATCACTGAATTAAAATTATTTCTAAGGCTATAAAAAAAAAAAAAACAATCACCAGCAGACTCTTGAGCCTCTATTTAAAAGTTTTTGACAGCAAAAAGTAAACGAACCAGATTATGCACGTGCTCAAAATCTCATTGGACAGAAAAAAGGCAAGCACGTCGTTCTGAAATGCCTCACTTAAAACTAGAACTGCCATGCGGGTCAGTTTGACCCATTTTGCATTTAAAATGTTAATTACTCTTCCATTGTAAATCGTGTGTCCATTTTTAACTTTTCCTAAATATATGAATTCAATATCCTGATGGCGTTTGATAGCCAGAATCGCAAAAATTATAGTTACAAACAGTTCTACCTAGAAACGCCACATGGGTCAATGTGACCCATGCATTAGAGTACATGTCTTTTTTTAGTATAACGTAACATATTCTATGTTTCTGTAACTGCAGCAAACAAGACACACCTCCTCCTAGCACACGTTTTTTATTTCAAGCCTTTGTTTGTAGACTTATTACGAGACAGAGATTGCTATGATTGTGGATTTGTCAAGATGCCAACTCAGTGAAAGCCTAATTGCTTATTTTTCAATGTACCTGGGAGACAACAATCCTTCGTTTTGTTCCACAAATGCAAGTGGAATATATCAGAAGGATCTTGAAAGTAGTCATTTTAATTGGAATGCGGGAAGCTGCACTCGGATGCATACAGCAAACTCAAATGACACGCAGGCTAACAACTTTCAGTGCCTATAGAAAGTCTACACCCCCTTGAACTTTTTTCACATTTTGTTGTGTCAGTGCCTCAGAGTTTCATGCACTTTAAATGGATTTTTTTTTCCACTTATCTACACACCATACTCCATACTGTTAAGGGGAAAAAAGTTTCATATATTAAATACAAAATGGAAAGATCATAATTGGATAAGTCTCCACCCCCTGGGAGTTAATACCTGGTGGAAGCACTTTTGGCAGCAATTACACCTGTGATTCTGTCTCTACCAACTTTGCACACCTAGATTTGGCAATATTTGACCATTCTTCTTTACAAAACTGTTTAAGCTCTGTCAAATTCCTTGGGGAGCATTAGTGGACAGTAATCTTTAAGTCATGCCACAAATTTTCGATTGGATTTAGGTCGAGGCTCTGACTGGGCCACTCAAGGACATTTACCATTTTGTTCCTTATCTACTCCATTGCCAGTGGCCTCTTGGTAGCCTCTCTGATCAGTCTCCTTCTTTCTCGGTCATCCAGTTTGGAGGGGCGGCCTGATCTAGGCTGGGTCTTGGTGGTGCCATACACCTTCCACTTCTTAATAATTGTCTTGACTGTGCTCCAAGGGATATTCAGGGCCTTTGATATAT
Source organism: Polyodon spathula (assembly GCF_017654505.1). Taxonomy (NCBI): domain Eukaryota; kingdom Metazoa; phylum Chordata; class Actinopteri; order Acipenseriformes; family Polyodontidae; genus Polyodon; species Polyodon spathula. Next base: position 23,562,233 of record NC_054546.1, read on the forward strand.
TTTTTATACCCATCTTCTGATCTGTGCCTTTCAACAACTTTGTCCCAGAGTTCTTTAGAAAGCTCCTTGGTGCTCATGGTTGTGTCCTTGCTTTGAAGTGCACTACCCAGCAGAGGGAACCTACAGGAACTGCTCAATTTATCCTGAAATCATGTGATTCACTATAACTTAAACAGGTGGAGGTCACTTAACTTGGTGTGTAATTTTGAAGGTGATTGGTTACACCTGAGCTAATTTAGGATTGCTGTTACAAGGGGGTGGACACTTATCCAACCAAGCTATTTCAGTTTTTATTTTTAATTAATTTTTTACAAATTTCTAGAATATTGTTTTCACTTGGAAGTTTTAAGGTAGGATGTGTAAATAAATGAAGAATAAAAAAAAAAAAACTTTTTTTAATGCATTTTAATTCCAGGCAACAAAAGGTGAACATTTTGAAAGGGGGTGAAGACTTTCTATAGACACTGTGTGCGTAATATGAAACGTATGTTATATATTCTTTTTTATATTACTTTTAGAAAAAAAAAATTGGTTTTACAGATTTGTATGTAACAGTTTACAAGTGTTTACACAATAATATTCTATGGAACTGCGTCTGTGTTTACAACACAGCTCCTGGATGCAGGCACAGTCAGCTGGCAGACAAGTACACTCCTCCATAGAGTACAGTGCAGCCGCCATACCGGATGTAATGTTATAGTTTCTTTTTGTGGCGTATTAGAAACAATGATTTCGGTTTTATAGTTTTGTGTGTACATATACACTTTTACACCATTACAGAGGTATATGTACATAACGGTTTCTTTTGAAATTAATATTTTGTTATATTTTTTTTGTAGTTAGTATATGCACTCATTTTAAAAAGAAATTAAACTTTCCATTTAAATAGTGTTTTTGCGATGCAAATGTTAGATATGATCTTCATGAATAAAACTTTTCAGTTGTATCTGATAGTATGTCTTTCATTTTCATAACAAAGCATTTTAAAAATGTATGGATCAAAGTGACCCGCGTGGTAGTTCTTGGTAGTTTGAAAATCCGGCGGTTCTAGTGTTAAACGCTACCAAACTTCCTGAAAATGTTGTGTAGTTATTTTTATATAGACTGTATATATTCTGTATATTTTGTTGGGACTTTATGTGGAATGTAATAAACGAGAACCAAAACAGTGTCGTCGTCCCCCCTCCCCTTCACTTTACAATGCCATACAATGCCATCCACGTTTTTTGTTTTATCTGAACTGATTAAAGTTCAATTTCAGCTTTTGTTTGCTTGTTCAGGTACAAAAAGGGACAAGTAAACCTCATGTTATTACTTTATGAAAACGTGTCTACTGTTTACTGTGAAGAAACGGCAATGGCAAGGAATGAAAAAATGAAAAAAGCGTTGTCAACTTTATATACTGTTTATTTCGGGAATAAACAAAACTGTTTTAAATTTGAACTTCTATTTGGCATCCTTTGTTTTGTAGTTAATTCACTGATGTAAAATAAGTCCTGCACAACTTATTCTTTACTCCTGGGATATTTTTCTGTTTTAACGTGTTACATATTGTAAGGTCTTGCTGTAAAATAAAGGCACATACACAGGGCCACGGCCACGTCCCCTACAACTGCTGCTATGCTGTCTCTGTCTGCGTTCAGAGCAATATAATGGCTTTGTCACTTTTTGAAAAACAAACGGATATTTAAATTGTAAGTGAATATCCGAACATGAGAATCCTGTCTTCGTCCCAGCACTACTTTTAATTGGATAGTTTGTTATACATACTACATTTTTTTTTTTAATTATTGGTTCTCATTTAATTTTCAGTGATCTGACTGGCCAAATTAGTACATGTAATAATTAGAATTCCAACACGTACTAAAGTCAAATTAGAACATGTACTAACTATTTGAAACCAGTTTTTTTGACTGTAATGGCCTTCCAATAATATATAAAATAGTATATTTTAAATAAATGCATTTTTTTTATGTCAGGGCTGGCCATTTTACAGTGGTACCTAGTCATGCTAGTCATTAGTCGCTTGTAATGACTTCGTATTCACAGTGTAATTACAATAGCCAATCACCTAAAGGATAACATCAAGAATAAGGAATTTGGAAGATACAGTGGGAGAGAGGAGTTTTCTATGGTGTAAATATAGATTTGCTGAGTGTGCCAATTTAGTTACCAGGTGTCTCTGGAAAACTCTGTCACAGTTTTCAGCCCAGATTTTTTTAGTCCTGATCAGAAATGTTAAAATAGTAAAACTTTCCCAGTTTTGGCCTTCCGTAAGCAACTGCTTCATTGCACAACATCCATACTGCAGTAAAACATATAGGAGTTGTTTTAATGTATTTCAATTCGGTATTTTATTATATATATATAAATATATTATATATATATATATATATATATATATATATATATATATATATATATATATATATATATATATATATTGGGGGCCTGTGGCAAAGTGGCTGGTGAAGGGGAACAGGTGTAGAGGTGATGCAGTGCAGGAGTGACAGGCAGACAACGGTAATCCAGTGAAAAAGTGTTTATTTATAATCCAGGTCTGGTGACGGTAAAATAATAAATCCCTGGCAATACACAACAATGTGTGAAGCGCGGGGATAACGAAAACAGGGCACAGTCCCGAACAAAAACAAACACACGGTCACCAGTCCTGGGTGAGTGCAAACACAGGTAGTGTTGAAAGTGCTGACCCTTTCAGGTCATTACGGTCTTACAACAGAGTCTCGTTTCTTTTCAGGCTGACCGACTTCCCGGTCCCGGAAACTAACTGTCAGGCCAGCCCTTCTAGATACTTCTCCCGTTCTTTAGTGCACTAACAGGTCGGGAGGGAGAGTTATCAACAGAACTCATTATTTTTCTGTCACAGAGGCACAGTAGCACAGATGAGTTGAGGAGCAGGAAGTCTGCTGCTGAGATGGGCCAATGAAAGCGCATCATTTATTCCCACCCCTAGAATTCCCAAACCATGCCTGATATGTTAGTAATTCAAAGCTGTATGTCTTCCTGACACACAGCACTAACCAATCACCCTGAGTTTTTAGCTTTGCATACTGATTTGGGGAGTGGGGAAATGGGAAACTAATGTAGTGTAATTGTCAAATTATTGAGCAGTGCACTCTGCTGCTAAGTGCCAGTGTAGCCCACTTGAACTGTGCACAGCCATTACAGCAACTCCTCTCCCCAGCAAACAGGAAGATCTATTAGTACATTGTGGTGGAAATAGCAAACTTAATCTTTAACATTAATATCTTTTCCTGGGTTGTTCAGTCAGTATTCGGCTTTCCAAATACAGAGGAAAAGCAGCTTCAGCTCCTTTTATTTCATAATTTTAGAATTGAATTCCCAACCAGGTTTTCTATGTTGACAGTAGATTCTAAATGTGCGGCAGATATGTGCTAATCTGGACCCCAGTAACTGCCTGTATTCAGAGCCACTCTTGTAAGCGTTCACGCTAATAGCTGTTGTAGAAATGACATTTCCAGGCAGGACACAAATATTACTGCAAACTGTGACCAGTGCAGTGCAGATGATTTTAAAGTGGGGGAGGGGGGGAAGGCAAACAAGTTACAAAAAAGTTTAGTGTTTTGTTTTGAATTTTCCAACAAATGTTTACTGATGAATTTGAATGAAATTTAAGAGTATGACAAGCATAAAGCAAAGACTAGACATGGATTATTTTCGTACTTTAGAGATTCCAGTCAGCACTCACAGCTTTGTCTGACAATATCAACTGCGTCAGGTTAGCAAGACTGTTCGCTCATTCATGAAATGTCAGTGTTGTATTTAAAATGTTTGTGAAGTGTCCCTGTGTCCCTGTCCAGCCGAGAGAGAGCCTGATCCTGAGCAAAAGTCTTGTTCTTGTCCAAAAGGAGACACCCAGAGTTAAGAAGGATGTCAGCCCGAGGGGGAAAGAAGAAAAGCACCAAGCAGTCTCGGTCTGGGCGGGCCGGGGTCATCTTCCCTGTGGGCAGGATGATGAGGTACCTGCGGCGGGGGACACACAAGTACCGCATCGGCATGGGTGCTCCCGTCTACATGGCAGCAGTGATCGAGTACCTGGCAGGTAGGCACCTGCACCCTGGGGACTCTGGGGTAACACACCATTGCAAGCACTGCTGGGGTGAACAGGGCTAGTCTTCCAAATGCTTTTATTTTGAATTGTCTGTAAAACAAAAGTATAATTCATACAATATTAAAGTTTAAAAAAAAAAAAAAAGGGGAGAGAAACACAGTAGAATGAATTTGATTTAATTCAAACGTCATTTGATGCCTTGGTTTCCTTTGCAGGATATATATATACACACACACACACACACTACTGTGCAGAAGTTTTAGGCAGGTGTGAAAAAATGCTGTAAAGTAATAATGCTTTCAAAAATAGACATGTTAATAGATTATATTTATCAATTAACTAAATGCAAAGTGAGTGAACAGAAGAAAAATCTACAACAAATTCATATTTGATGTGACCACCCTTTTGCCTTCAAAACAGCATCAATTCTTCTAGGTACACTTGCACAAAGTCAGGGATTTTGTAGGCATATAGTCAGGTGTATGATTAAACAATTATACCAAACAGGTGCTAATGATCTGGGGGTGCTTCAGCAAGGCTGGAATCGGGCAGCTTTGGCATGAATCAAGCCAAGTACAAGGTTGTCCTGGAAGAAAACTTGCTTCCTTCTGCTCTGACAATGTTCCTCAACTCTGAGGATTGGTTTTTTCCAGCAGGACAATGCTCCATGCCACACAGCCAGGTCAATCAAGGTGTGGATGGAGGACCACCAGATCAAGGCCCTGTCATGGCCAGCCCAATCTCCAGACCTGAACCCCATTGAAAACCTCTGGAATGTGATTAAGAGGAAGATGGATGGTCACAAGCCATCAAACAAAGCCGAGCTGCTTGAATTTTTGCGCCAGGAGTGGCATAAAGTCACACAACATCAATGTGAAAGACTGGTGAAGAGCATGCCAAGACGCATGAAAGCTGTGCTTGAAAATCAGGGTTATTCCACCAAATATTGATTTCTGAACTCTTCCTAAGTTAAAACCTTTAGTATTGTGTTGTTTAAAAATGAATATGAACTTATTTTCTTTGCATTATTCGAGTCCTGTTATTTTGACCAGTTGTCATTTTCTGCAAATAAATGCTCTAAATGACTATTTTTATTTCGAATTTGGGTGAAATGTTGTCGGTAGTTTATAGAATAAAACAAAAATGTTCATTTTACCCAAACACGTACCTATAAATATAGAAACCGTAGCATCTGATAATTAAAAACGTCACAAGAGTTAAAAAAGGTCTCGAGTGTGTGTGTATATATATATATATATAATTTGATACAGTGATTTAATACATTCTGTTATTTATACAAATAAGGACATGGTCATTTTTGCCCCTTAATTCATCTCAGGCAGTGTTTTGCTTGTATATTCAAATGTTTGCCCACTACTCATTTATAGTCTCCAAAGCTGCCTGTAAACTGTGTTTCTATTGAGTGCACTGGAAAGCACCACAGATTTAAAAAGTGGAAACAGAAACCCTGGGGTACTTGAGAGAGAGTGAGAAGTGGTGTTGACAAATCATTAAACCAGAACATTCAAATTCACTGTATTAATGTATTTCCCATTCAACAACCACAATTGCAGCCTTTTAGAGCTGCTTGAACACAGACAAAACTAATTCTAGTTGCTTCTTCTCTACCTCTGCATATACACATTCATTCACACCTGGTTATGGAGAGTGGTAAAATATTCACAATGTAGGTAGAGTAGGCACACAGCACAGCGTCGAAATATAATTATTATTTTATTTGAGCTCTTTGTCGCAATGGGCTATAAGATAGAGATCTTTATTCTGAGAAGAGTTTACAATAAAGCACAGAAACAGTTTGGTCTTGAATATAATATATGGGAGACCTGGAAAGTAGAAATTCCTTGTAAGCAGGGCTGGTGTACCTAACTCACTTTATGGCAAAATAACGTACTGTACTGTGACGTTTGTTTCACAAACATTATTCACTGTGACAATATAAGCATAAGCGCTGGTAATTAAAGTTGCAGCAGTTCTGCCCTATAAGTCTCTGTGCTGGGTATTAGATTGCACTTGGTACATTATTCATACAGAGGGGCAGGTCCCTGGAGGTTCTGTGCTGGTGCTCTGCTGGTAGAGAGACATTTAGCCAGGGACGGGCAGTTCATTCTTTGACTAATTGAGTTGGGTCTTTTTAATATGCTGCAGAACTGCTGTAGATTACTGGCCCCTCCTGCACACCCACTAATAGTGAGTTGGTTGGATTTTATCTCCTAGTGGAGGATCTGTTGCAGCTGAAATCTCTGACTCCTCCCTGTGTGGGTGTCTTGTGTTGCAGCTGAAATCTCTGGGTGCATTCACAGATCATTCTGCACAGATTCTGTGCAGAATATGACCAATTTAGCCAATGGGTGCGTTCACAGAGATCATTCTTAGAAGATCATTGGTCAGATTCTGCACAGAATCTGCGAAGAATGATCTCTGTGAATCTCCTTGTTGCAGCTGAAATCTGACTCCTCCCTGTGTGGCTGTCTTCTGTTGCAGCTGAAATCCTGGAGTTGGCAGGCAACGCAGCGAGGGACAATAAGAAAGGCAGGATCACCCCGCGCCACATCCTGCTGGCCGTGGCGAATGACGAGGAGCTCAACCAGGTGAGATCAGAACCCTGCTGGCTGGGAGGTGAGCCTGGGGTCCAAAGGTATCGACAACATACTGCCTGTCGAACTTGGTTTAGAGTTTTCAGCTGGTTTCACAGATAATCATAGCATCTTGGACGGCCTGTTAATTGTTGCAATTTGGTGCAAATTTTGTGCAAGTAAAATCTCAGTAAATTTAGCCTCTACCCAGTCCCTTTGCTTTATCTTTGGTAGCCTTGGTGTCGGTCAGGGAGCACACACAGTACTTTCAAGGGGCTATGCTCTGAATATTAGAGGAGTAGAGATGCATGGTGTGCCTGTGAATTGAGATATTTCATTTACCCCCTGCATCATATCGTGACTAAAAGCACTAAGTCACAGCTACCCACCTGTTGGCATGTTTTTTGTTTTTCCAGCCTCAAAAGATGCGATTGTCAATTAAAAGGTTTACACATCCATGTTTTATTTAAATTTTATTAAATCTTTTAATATCCACACTTACCAAAGTGAAACTCCTATCTCTAAGTTATGAGTAAATTAAAACCAACATAACGCTGTACCACGCTGCCTCTCTGTCCAGGTGTGTCCTAACAGACGCAAGCAGAGCTGCACTGTGGTTAACCCCAGGAAGAGACAGTTAGTGAGATTTTGATGTTTCACATAGTGCTGTGCATAATGTGATCTGTAGGTTGGATGTTTCATACAGTGCTGTGCATGATGTGAGATGCAGGTTGATTATTTCACACAGTGATGTGAGCTGCAGGTTGATTATTTCACACAGTGAAGTGAGCTGCACATTGATTATTTCTCACAATGATGTGAGCTGCAGGTTGATTATTTCACACAGTGATGTGATCTGCAGGTTGATTATTTCACACAGTGTTGTGTGTGGTGTGATCTGTAGGTTACAGCTCATACCTTGTCCTCCTCTAGCTGCTGCGAGGGGTCACCATAGCCAGCGGTGGGGTCCTTCCCCGAATCCACCCTGAGCTGCTAGCTAAGAAGCGGGGCGCCCGGGGCAAAGTGGACACGCAGTCCTCCCCGCCCGAGAAGAAGGCAAGGAAGGCATCAGCTGTCAAGAACACCAAGAAACCTGTCGTCAAGAAGCTGGGCAAGAGCAAATCGGCCAGGAAAACGAGGGTGTGTACCGACGGATCTGTTCCTCTGTGTTCAAAAAAGAGTTTATTATACTTCACTGTGTGTTTATTTTATATATATATATATATATATATATATATATATATATATATATATATATATATATATATATATATATATATTATAATTTATTTATATTTTGTGTGTTTAGGTGTCAGTGAAAGCAATAACATCCTCCAGGTTGCTCAAATATGGACCAATATCCACACACTTCCATAAGTTTGAGACATTGCTATGCATCTTATTAACTTGTTAAACAGCCCAAATATTCAAACATCCTGGAGTGTGTTGGTGCACTTACAATAGGAGTACAAGGAAAATAAGTTGGAAAATAAGTTGGATGTCTCCTTATGGTAAAGTGGTAAGTAGTGTATAGGTGATGCAGTGCTCAGTACAACGACAAACAAATAATGATAATGAATTTATAATCCAAATGTCACTTGACAACATCAATAATAAAGGCGGACTGGCAGTACAGAACAATGTGTATTGTTCAGTGAAATAACCACAGGGTTCAGTCCCGAAATAGTAAACGAACACAGAACACCAACAATCAAGTGCTGAAGTACAATTTATTAGTGAACATGAGTGCGGTGAAGTCTAGGTTGGGTGCTGGCCTTCAGCAACAGCTCCCGGATTGTGTTCGCCGTCTATCAAGAACAAACAGAAACAGTTTTTTAAATTTTTTTTTAATTAATTACATCCATTTTCCCACGGGTCCTTTCAGTAACCAACCAAAGGAACAGATTACTGGGCCACTTCCCCTAAGTACCCTCAGTCACGCCCTGTTTTTGTGGTGCGGCCAATCATATTCACATAGTCTGAAAAAAGAAACAAGGACCAGGGGTCACAAATGGAGTTTAGACAAAGGGGCATTCAGAACAGAAAATAGGAGGCACTTTTTTACACAGAGAATTGTGAGGGTCTGGAATCAACTCCCCAGTAATGTTGTTGAAGCTGACACCCTGGGATCCTTCAAGAAGCTGCTTGATGAGATTTTGGGATCAATAAACTACTAACAATCAAACGAGCAAGATGGGCCGAATGGCCTCCTCTCGTTTGTAAACTTTCTTATGTTCTTATATATCCACCAATCCGAGACTGACACATCGCCTACCACATTAAGGCTATGACTTCCTGAATGGCTGAACCGTTCACAATCACTCACGGATTTGATAATAAACTGAAGCAGTTCTAGTGTTAAAGCTGGTTTCCCAAAGTTTTGGTGATGGAGGGCCAATTTCCGGAGGTTGCATGGGATTGGGGGCCGCACAAGAAAATGTATCGCTCATGAAACCAAAATATGTGCCCAATTATACCTTTAATTTCCTATACATTTTTGTATTTAAATTGGGAATGTATATTACTACCATTGCAACACTAGCAACTTTGAAATGTATTTGTATTTTTTCCTGTGTCTTGGTGCCACAACAGGCTTAGGTTTGAGCACCAATATCATGCTGTCACATCTTACATTGTCTTGGTCACAACAATTAAAGAAAATAATAACGAAATAGGTACTCTTCAAACTATACCAGTTAAACTCTTTTTTTGTGTTATTCTTCAGTAGTGAGGCAGAATGCATCTTGACTTGTACAACTAAACACTTCACTAAGAGCTGAACGTATGTACAGTGAGCAATACTTAATTCGAATCTCTGGGGACCATACAAGTAGTTTGAGATGTGCAAAATTCGAATTAAACAACTTATGTAAATTGCCCCATGGTGTGGACATTTAGAGCTATTTCCGTAGTAAATGTGCAGAAATAAAACAGCTTGATGTTTTTATTAATTTTTTCTTTCTGAAATCAATGAAATAATCACACATTTCTATTTAAAGTGCAGCATTTATTCATAAATTATCTACCATTAATTGGCGCTTTTTATGCAGTTACATACGATTGCTACATAAGGTCCTACTAGCTACTGTACTATAGTCTAACTGTAGTCTTATTCAAAAACACTGCACAAAAAAGAAATGTAACAGTAACAATTTTAAACTGTAGCTGGGTACTGTTACTACAGTAGTACTTTCCCTAACAAAAGATCCAATTCGAATACCAAAACTACAATACTGTACAAAGCGCATTTTCCCCAATGTAGGTGAAGCTGAATACAGTTTTGTTCTTAAGTTAATAAAGTGCCTGTATACTGAACCGTAACGTTTCTAGCTAGCTACTGCAGCTTCATAAAGTAATCTAACCTTATTTGGATGGTACCTTCATGTCTTGATGTCACAGTCTTTGAGCATCTTCCTCTCTGGAAAGCGATAGGAGCCGACAAAATAATAATTTAAGAAAAGTAGAAGCGCTTTTTCTTAGGAGGTTACATGTTGTTTTTTTTTTTTCCTTCAGCACGGCAAATCTACTGTGCACTATAGGCGGTTTTTTTTTTTAAAGGGACAGTTCACATATAATGACCATAAAAATGTATGTTAGGGAATTTTTATGAACTTTGATTGCTATTAATCTCCCTCAAACTACATGCACAATTTTTTAAGAAAATTTTCAGAAAATGTAAAAAAAGTAAATGATCAGAATTTGGTTGACGGTGGGCTTTGGGAGGCCGCATTTGGCCTGCTGGCCGCACTTTGGAAACTGCTGTGTTAAAGGATAAGCAAAGGTGGAGAAATTAGGAATAAATCAGCGATACCGACCCTTCAACCCCCAAAAAACACTGAACATTAACCTGAACAGGATAGTCAACATAGCCTGGGTTTATCTGGGTCAGTGTAAATCCCTTGTGCTGATACCACGTGGCCGAAGAACTTAATAGAATCTTGGAAAAATGTTTTATTTTTATTTAAACAAATGTGCTGAACGGTCTTGGAATATACCATAGTATCATCTATGCACACAAAAAAATCTTGTCCTTCAGTTTGACCAAAACCCTTTCTGTCATTTATGAAAAGTAGCTGCATTGATAAAACCAAATGGCATGACCTTAAATTGGAACAAACCTAGGGATGTGGGAAAAAGCAGTTTTTTTCCATACAGTCTGGATCGAACTCAAGATCAAGTGTGCTGAACACAGATGCCGCACTCATTGATTCTAAAATCTCCTGTATGGTGGGCACTGGATATGCATCAGACCTGGTCTTTGCATTAAGCTTCCTAAAATCAATGTAAAAATGAAAATGTCCATCCTTTTTTTTTTTTTGTTTGTTTTAAATTGGTACCACAGGATATGACCATGGAGAACAGGAAGATTCTACAAAGCCCTTTGCTAACATTTCCTGAAGTTGATCATTCACAAATTCTTGCTTCCTTGTTGACAACCAGTAATTCTTACTGCGTACAGGACCATCGTCTGTCAAATCAATCGGATGTTTCAAAACGTTAGTGCACCTCACTATATCAATACACACCTGCTTAGCATTCAACAGCTCTCTCTCATATCCAATTCAGATTCACTGACAACATTGTCAATCATGTGATTGTCATTTGTAAAATCTAACCTCACCGTCTGACCACGTGTTGTCCAAGGATCAGCAATGAAAGATTTGTACATTAAGACTCACTAGAACACCATGATCCCACATCAGCTATACCATCAGCAAAAGAGAGACTGGAATTTATCTTGGTTAAATCTGTTGTTTCAAACATCCAACTGTATATCAGTAATAATCAAAATACAAATGTTATTTTTTCATAATTGCAGTTCGTACGATCCATCGTTCCTCCTAGACAATGTACTATAAATCCGCTGTACCTATTGGGTAACTTCCCCTACCGTCTGCCAACTGTAATGCACCCTTCCCATATGTTTTACATTTTCATCAGGTTTTTAAATTTCCTCCCACACTTCTTCCTACTTGTGTTTTACTTTTCGTTTTTGTTCAAACCTTGAAACCCAGAATTTTTGTCCAATTTCTTCATCAATGCGACACAATCTCCTGTTCTGACTTTTCTGGATTGATCTTAATACACAACTCCTGTCTCAATGCAAAGTCTCAAGTTTCTGTTGGATGCGTTCTCTCAATCTGCCAGTTCTTTTTTTATAATACAACAATTTATTCAAACATATCAAATTAACTTGATCTCTCCCATCAGCTACACAGGTTTCCCCTGGAATTCCAATAGCAAAAAAGATTAGCACCTTTTCCAAACTGAGCAATTTCATACTTTGTTTGCAAAAGCACAGATGGCTGAATCAAAGCTGTATTTTTGGTATTTTCTTTCTAAAGCTTTAATGCTTCTAAAAGACAGACCACTTTTCCTACCCTCTGTTACAGGGAATTTTGTGTTTAGGTTTCTGTTTCAACTGAATCATCACTGTTAACTGAATTCATCAAAATGCAATGATGTGGCATTAATTGAATAGTTTATTTTAATTGAACAACCAACATCATCCCATCTGGGGTGCCAATTCTGTAACCGTCCAACATTGTACTGAATTTTATTTATTATGAAACCAGAAATTGTGAGTTTAAGTAGTTATTCATAATCGTCAGCACTGGGTACAGCCAGAATAATATACACAACACAAATGTTATGCAATGATAAAGCAAAGGCTGCTTTAGTTAACCGATTCAATTTATAGCCACAATATTATTCCTAACATCCAACAAACAAAGTTAATGAGCGTCTTTTAATACAAGTACAAACCCCCATGTTCCTTTATTTCAAACAATCTCTTGCTGAGTGGAAACGAAATCCTGTTTAGTAAAATGAATCACAGTTGTTTCAGTAACTTGATTGTCCTTCTGTTTGTAATCCACTACTTGGCCGACAAATGAAACAACACTAATAGACGTCATCCAACTTCAATAGGATAAAAAAGCTTTCTGGATAAAATCAAAGTTCTCAACTGAGAACTTAATCTGTTGCATCATTTAGATTCCAAACTGTTGCTGTACTGTGGAACAGCACAAACACACACCAGGGTGTGTTTGTCTGGTAGCGTTGTACTTATTGGAATGTTGGGTAACAATTTATACTGTACCACACCTGTGTATCATTGCACCCTGATGAATGAACCCAACTCCATTAACCTATTTTGTATGATTTAATGCATGAAATAACTGTTTATATCTGTCTATCTATATCTTAAATGGTGCAAATTATTTTATTGTCAAAAGACCTTGATAAATGTGACACATTGTGCATTCAGATCAGTTCATAGAGATTTAGGAAGGCCATGTGCCCCAGATCTCCCTGTCTTCTCACCTCTGAACTGCACAAATGCATGTCCCGTGGGTGTGGGTTCAGGGAGGGGTGCCTGTATCTTGTGGCTGGAGGGAGGGATTGTGTGCTGCTGCTTTCCAGGTTTAAATCACTGCCCTGTTTTTTCTCAGGAGAAGCATGCTGAAAACAACAAGGAGGGGGCCTCCAGCTCCACCACAGAGGATGGGCCTGGCGATGGCTTCACTGTACTCTCATCAAAGAGCCTCTTCCTGGGGCAGAAGGTGAGGGCCTGAATGACCGCAGTTCAGAGCAAAAAAAACTAGACAGAAGTCTGCCATTTGAGATGTGCTTTCTAGCTGTAGTAGCAGAAGAGTTCACCCCGTGGATGTCGTAAGGACTGAAAATCTATGTTTGTTTTATAGTCGAATGAACAGAAAGTGATGGTGTTGCATGGGTAATGCAACAAGAATCGTTTTGTGCAGGAAAACCTCCCCACCTCGCTAGGGGGCAGAGCCTTCTGTGAAACCCAGTGTTTAGAAGGAACATGTACCAGTACTTAATAGAATACAGATGTCACACTTTACCATAGTCTTAATACTGGAGAGAGGGAAAAGGTGCTGTTTGTATTCATTGTTGGTCTTATTTCTATCAGCTGTCCCTGACACAGAGCGAGATCCACAACATTGGATCCATTAAAGTGGAGGGGATCATCAACCCAACGAATGCAGACATTGATCTCAAGGAGGACGTGGGTGAGTGCGACCTGAACAGGAGCAGTTTTGAGACCTTGCAGGTTTACACTGTTTGCTTCAATCTGTCACACTTGTGCCTCTTTGAGACTGTTTCAGCTGACAATGAAATCTGGAATAGCATCAGACTTTATGGACCAGTCGTACTATCCCTGCGGAGATGTATTTCCATGGAGAGTTTTACATATTATAGAAACAAGGGTTCTTTTGGGGATGCCTTTGAATCAGAGTAGTTAAAATATGGAAAACAAAAGTATGGTGTTTGTGCATATCAATACATATGCATGATAAATAAAAATCTCCTATTCCAGACTTTATTAGGTGCTTGATTAGCCACAGTGTAAACACAACAAGCTTAGGTGTGTCTTGCATCTTCTGAAATTATAGCAATATATTAGGTAAGGTTTATTGGAATTTTGTTGGCACCATGTACTTTTGAAGTAGGTTGTTAGGAAGGTAATTAATAATAATAAAAATAACTATAACATCTCATTTGATAATAATTCTTGTATAACCCTATGTGTGTAACGTGCACCAGCTGAAGAGTGTGACGCCGTCTCTCGTTTAGATATGCTGCACTGTTGAGGAGTGCACGACAACATTCCCACAATATGAGAGACAAACATTTTAACTGTTTGAATAAGCGTAACAAAAGAGCAAAAAACAATTTACAAATTTGCAATCAATTGAACAAGTAAATTGGGAAGAAATGTTTTAAGTAGCATAAGCAACTCTTGAATCTAAGAAAATAATCCACAGTAAGGTTGTGCCGATATTGTTCATACCATGACGATAATATAAAAAATATTGCAACGTTCGATAATACCGTCATTTTTGAGGCCCCAACGCCAAATATAGATTTGAGAATGTAAGACTCGCAACATACAGCCAAACAGAAAACATATGCAAAGTCAAATAAAATAACGGCCAATTCAAAACTGGAAAATCAAATGAACATCAATGTTAAAAACAAGCCCACTTAATGGCTGTTTTAACAAATTTAACATGATTGCGTTTACCTAGCTGTCAGTTGTTGAACATTTTGAAACAGAGTATACTCTCGCTATAATGACCTTCATTAAAATGAACCTTCGGACATTAATGAACCTGGCCCAAATAATAATAATAACTAGAACTGCCAGGCAGTTTTACGGTTCCCAAGCCCTAGTATCAGTACCCGTCTAAGGTGTTTAGTTCTCGATGTGCCAAGTTTAAAATCAGCAACTTCAACTGTTCCACAGAAGAAGATTTTGAAAGTGTTTTTTTTCAAATATGCGTCAGGCAGCCATCTTGTTTAGCATGAGTTTCTTAAGTCAGTTGTATTGCTACAGTGTAAAGGATGATGCTTATGAAGTTACGAGTTAGTCAAGTAAACCGTTTGTCACCTGAGGCAGTTTTAAATTTCAGACGTAAACATACACCTGATGGCCATCTTGTTTTATAAAACATAACCATTTTGACATATATGTGATTACTGGGACGATAACTACCAAGTTTGGAGTTTGTTGGACAAAAGGTTTTCAAACAGCAGCAGTTTGTTAGGGGCGCGTTTCGATAAGATTTGTGGCAGCCATTTTGATATTAAAATATTGCAGAAACTTCTGCTTCGCAAACTTGATGTGGGTTTGGATGCTGATATATGCCAAATGTCAGATCAATTGCTTCACCGTTTCCCAAGAAGATGATTTCGAAAGGTTTCTGAAAAAATGTGTCAAACAGCCATTTTCGTTTCCGGTCAACACAATTTTTTAAAAGTCAGTTGTATTGATACAGTATCAGGGAAGATGCTTGTGAAGTTTGGAGTTAGTCAAGTAAATTGTTTGTAAACTGACACAGGTTTAAATTTCAAATGTAAACGTATAAGCCGGCCATCTTGTTTTATAAAACATCACCATTTTCACATATTTGTATCCCATTGTTACTGGGACGATAACTACCAAGTTTGGAGTTTGTTGGACAGACGGTTTTCAAACAGCAGCAGCAGTTGTTGTAGGGGCGTGTTTTGAATAGAATTGTATCAGCCATTTTGACATTTAAAATTTATCACAGCAACTTCTGCTTTGTAAACTTGATCCTTGTTTGGATGATGATGATATATCCCAAGTTTCAGATCAATTACTTCACCGGTTCCCAAGAAGAAGATTTCGAAAGGTTTTATCGAAAAATGCGTCACGGTGCCAATTGCAAGGACGCAGCAGCAAAAATTTTTCAGCATCTGACAGCCAATGTATCCAGTTTGTTACCTGCCAAGTCAGAACCCGATCAGTCACACAGCTTCAAAACAGCAGCTGTTTTTAAAGTTTTGGAAAGAAAATGAAAAAAAACAAAAAAAACACTAACAATAGGCTTCCCAGCCTTTGGCTTGGAAGTCTGAAAATGATAATATTGTAACGTATACTATGTGAGGTCTGTGAAGTGCAGGAACTCTTGGAGTAGGAGCGGCTGTGTGTCACATTGGTCGAACAGCCTATGAGGGACAGGCATGGACCACAGGAGGCTAGGTGGGACTAGCTGGGTCTAAACACGGGTGGAGTGTTTGTTGTTGTGAAGCAGAAAGAAACTCTTTTGTCTTAATGTATGTAACTGTCCCTCCGAAACGAACATAATTTTATGTTGCACAAATCTGGAAAATATATTGATCGTTTAAAAAAAAAAAAAAAAAAAAAAAAAAAAAAAAAAAATGGAGTAACACAGGCATAGCTCTGTCATGAATATAGGTTGTCCAAAAACGGGAAAAAAAACTTGAGGATAAACTTCATGTCGGGTTGATTTGGAATAAAAGGCGAGTCTGGGATTTTTGCATGTTGAATTAAGATTTGGTGCACTTTGAAACGATTCATGTCAGATTAATTTGAATAAAAGTTTAGTTTCAATTCAGGGATTTTTGCTTTTGCTAATCCTTTAACGTATTCGATAAAGGCAGAATACTGCATACATGAGACAAACAGATACATGTAATTCTACTTGTATTCACAATATCATCTCATTTATCGATCAGTTTATCTATCTTTTCGCTATAACGAACCACTCGATAAAACAAACAAAAGGTTTGGACCCCAACAGGGTGTACTTTACATCTAATCTCTCACTGAGAGTGATTTTAACTGTATATAACTGCCATAATCAGACCATTTAAATAATGTATTTAAATAACTGTATATACAATACAATAGCAGCAACTTTTAAAGTTACATTAAAACACACTAAGAAGCCATTTTATAAAAATGCATTTTTATATGGTCCCAGCTTCCAAACGAAGGCAGAGCGTTCCATAATTTAGGACCTCTGCAAGAAAAATCCCTACCTCCCGTGTTGTGTTGACCCTAGGAATGGAAAGGTTTGGAAGATACAGGGTCAATAACTAGGTGCTAATCCCTTCAGGGCCTTGTAAGTAAACAGCAAAATCTTAAAATCAGTTCTATATTGCACAGGGAGCCAGTGTAAAGAGGCCAAAACAGGGGTATTGTGTTCACTTTTCCTGGTTTTAGTCAGAATTCTAGATGTCGTATTCTGAACAAGCTGCAAGCGGGATACCACACGTTTTGGGACACCAGAAAAAAGTGCATTACAAAATCAATTCTAGATGAAACAAAGGCATACAGTAGTCTGTCAGTATCAGATACAGAAATTATTTTGTTTAAGTTTGGCTATATTTCTTAAATGGTAAAAATATTTTTTGTAACTTACCGAATCAGTCTCAAATGAGATCAGGATCAAAGATGACCCCCAAAATCTTAATTTCTAGTTTTAAGTTTTGATGAGAGACTGCAATGGTTGAGCTCATATATCCCACGTTTCCTTTTAGTTGGTTCTGTGAGCCCACTAACAACCTCTGTTTCACCTGAATATTAGAAAATTCTGTGACATCCAATGCTTGATGTCTGTAAGGCAAGTAGCTGACAACACCCAGGCAGAAGAAATTATTGGCTTTAGGGACAAATATAGCATAGCAATGGAAGATCACTCCGTGTCTGTGGTTAATGTCTCTGAACGGTAGTATATGTAAGGAAAACAGCAAGGGACCTAGAATGGAGCCTTGTGCAACACCACAGACAATGTCCCATAATGCCGATTTTACCTCCCTAATAGAGAGAAACTGAAACCTATCCATCATAAGATTTGAACCAGGATGGGACAGCCAGACAGTCCTATTGTGTTTTCAAGATGATTCAGTAGGATGGAATGCTGTACAGTAGTATAAAAGACAGCACTTAGATCTAGAAGAATTGGAACTGATGGAAAGCCTGATTCAGAGCTTATCAGCAGATCATTCACAACTCTGACAAGGGCTGTCACAGTGCTACATGCAGCACGAAAACCAGACAAACTTCTCGAATATACCATTGAGTTAGAAATTTTTGTAATTCTAATTGCAACAACTCTCTAGAGCCTTATCTAAGAATTGTAGGTTGGAGATTGGTCTACAGTTATTGAGGACTTGAGGGTCCAAATTGTGTTTCTTAAGTTTAGGTTTTACCACAGCTACCTTAAATACAAGTAGGGTCACCACCTGGCCCCATAATTCCGGAACACTGCGAGACAGAACAGGATTTTGAAATTTCCTTTAAACTGAAGGAAATCAACACGTGAATTGAGGGAAAAACCTTTGCCAAATTGATTCTGTTGATTTAATTATCTTGAGGCAGCATGACAATACAATAATAGCTTTTAACAAATTAAATAACTACCAACATCAATATATATATTTTTTTTAATATACAGTACCAGTCAAAAGTTTGAGTACACTTGCTGAAAACTAGGTTTTTTTTCATAATTGACAATGTTTTACGTCGTATACGTTTCTGTAAATACTTGAAAATGAAAACACATGTTACAATGTACAAAACAAAACATAAGGAGTATCAAAGCAATGTTCAAGAAAATTGAAAATTGTCCCTAAATCTTGGATTCCTCAAAATAGCTACCCTTTGCCTTAATAACAGCCTCACAAACACGAGGCATTTGGTTAACAAGTTTCAGCAGGAAATCACCCAACATGTCTTCCCAGCTCTTCTGCATCAATTCCCAGAGATGTAGGCCACTTGTGGGTAGCTTTGCTTTGACTCTTCTGTCCAGTTCGTCCCATACAAGTTCTATGGGGTTGAGGTCTGGAGACTGGGCAGGCCAGGTCATTAGAGTGAGTTGTCCTTCACTTTCTTTCTTCGCCAGACAGTTCTTGCACAACTTTGAGGTGTGTTTCGGGTCATTCTCTTGCTGAAGAATGAAGGACTGCCCAACTAGCCGTAATCCTGATGGAATGGCATGCCTCTGAAGTATGCTATGATAGCCACGCTGGTTTAGCTTGCCGTGGACTTGGTAAAGATCACCAACTCTGTCACCAGCAAAGCAACCCCAGACCATGACACTGCCTCCTCCATGCTTGACAGTGGGAACCACACATGCAGAACTCATGCGCTCACCCTCTCTGCGTCTTGAAAATACTCGGCGGTTGGACCCAAATATTTCAAATTTTGACTCATCGGTCCATAAGACTGACTTCCACTCCTTAAACGTCCAGTTTCTGTGTTTTTTGGCCCAGGCAAGTCTCTTCCTCTTATTCTGCACGCTTAACAGTGGTTTCTTTGCAGCAATTCTTCCAGTTAGGCCAGCTTCATGCAATCTCCTCTGAACAGTTGATGTTGAAACATCTGTACTACTACTAGCATTTGGCTGAGCTTGTATTTCAGGGGCAGGTAATCGCTGGTTTTGCAGACTTGTGACTTGAATTAACTTGTTCTCTGATTCTGAGGTCATCCTTGGCCTGCCTGACCTTGTTCGGTCCTCATGAGTGCCAGTTTCTTCAAATCGTTTGATGGTCTTGGCCACAGCAGTTACAGACACTTGCAAAGTTCTTGCCATTTGTCTTAGATTGACCTTCATTTCTTAAAGTAATTACAGACTGTCTTTTTTCTTTGCTTAACTGAGCATATTTTGCCATTTTCTGCTCCCTTACATCCAGGAATGACAAACTTGTGCCTATGCTACCTATATTTATAGTAATCATGGACCCTCACCTGTTAACAATAATTGGTGACAAGTGGTTAATTTGGTAACATGCTAGTTAACTAGGAGAACATCTAACAAAGACACTTTTATACTTGGGTCAGTGTTCTAACACAATGTTATACACATTTCAGACTTTTAACTGATTTGGGCTTCAGACTGAAATCCTCTTTCTTTGGGTGACCATTTCATTGAAATTGACAAGATTTACATTCATTTAAAAATTAATTTTTTTAATGCAATTCACTTATGATTATCAGCTTATATAAGCACACGTATTATATAATGAAATATTAAGTGTTTATAGTTTTATACATTTAAAAGCATAGATAATCATGAAAAACCTGGTTTCATGCAGGTGTACTCTGACTTTTGACTGGTACTGTGTATGTGTATATGTATGTACATAAAGTACTGTGCAAAAGTTTTAGGCAGATGTGAAAAAATGCTGTAAAGTAAGAATGCTTTCAAAAATAGACATGTTAATAGTTTATATTTATCAATTAACAAAATGCAAAGTGAGTGAACAGAAGAAAAATCTACATCAAATCAATATTTGGTGTGACCACCCTTTTGCCTTCAGACAGCATCAGTTCTTCTAGGTACACTTGCACACAGTTTTTGAAGGAACTCGGCAGGTAGGTTGGCCCAAACATCTTGGAGAACTAACCACAGTTCTTCTGTGGATTTAGGCAGCCTCAGTTGCTTCTCTCTCTTCATGTAATCCAAGACAGACTCAGTAATGTTGAGATCAGGGCTCTGTGGGGGCCATACCATCACTTCCAGGACTCCTTGTTCTTTACGCTGAAGATAGTTCTTAATGACTTTTTGCTCTATGTTTGGGGTCATTGTCATGCTGCAGAATAAATTTGGGGCCAGTCAGATGCCTCCCTGATGGTATTGCATGATGGATAAGTATCTGCCTGTACTTCTCACCATTGCGGAGACCATTAATTCTGACCAAATCCCCAACTCCATTTGCAGAAATGCAGCCCCAAACTTGCAAGGAACCTCCACCATGCTGCACTGTTGCCTGCAGATACTCATTTGTGTACCGCTGTCCAGCCCTTCATCGAACAAACTGCCTTCAGCTACAGCCAGATATTTCAAATTTTGACTCATCAGTCCAGAGCACCTGCTGCCATTTTTCTGCACCCCAGTTCCTGTGTTTTCGTGCATAGTTGAGTCGCTTGGCCTTGTTTCCACGTCGGAGGTATAGCTTCTTGGCCGCAAGTCTTCCATGAAGACCATTCTGACCAGACTTCTCCGGAAAGTAGATGGGTGTACCAGGGTCCCACTGTTTTCTGCCAATTCTGAGCTGATGCCATTGCTGGACATCTTCCGATTGCAAAGGGAAATAAGCATGATGTGTCTTTCATCTGCTGCAGTAAGTTTCCTTGGCTGACCACTGTGTCTACGGTCCTCAATGTTGCCCGTTTCTTTGTGCTTCTTCAAAAGAGCTTGGACAGCACATCTGGAAACCCCTGTCTGCCTTGAAATTTCTGCCTGGGAGAGACCTTGCTGATGCAGTATAACTACCTTGTGTCTTGTTGCTGTGCTCAGTCTTGCCATGGTGTATGACTTTTGACAGCAAACTGTCTTCAGCAACCTCACCTTGTTAGCTGAGTTTGGCTGTTCCTCACCCAGTTTTATTCCTCCTACACAGCTGTTTCAGTTAGTGATTCAGTTCAGTTAGTCAACCTACATATTGAATTGATGGTCATTAGCACCTGTTTCGTATAATTGTTTAATCATACACCTGACTATATGCCTACAAAATCCCTGACTTTGTGCAAGTGTACCTAGAAGAATTGATGCTGTTTTGAAGGCAAAGGGTGGTCACACCAAATCTGGATTTGATTTAGATTTTTCTTCTGTTCACTAACTTTGCATTTAGTTAATTGATAAATATTAACATCTATTAATTATGTATATATATATATATATATATATATATATATATATATATATATATATATATATATATATATATATATATATATATATATATAATAGAGAGAGAGAGAGAGAGAGTGTGAGTTTCTGTTCAAATCATTAATACTGAGGAGCTGTTCACTATTCTTGACTCCAGACAGCATGAACATCCGATCAGTGTTATTATTTAATTGGGGGAGTCAGTGTAAATTAGGGCTATAGATTATAAATTAACAGGATAGAAATAGCAACTTTAAAATATTGAACTATTTTGTAAAATTATTATCTTGAATAAATGTCCACACTTTATTCAATATGCTTTTTTTATTTAGTAAGATTTGTATTATCACAATGATTCAGATAATTAAGAAGCAGTATAAATTAAGCAAGTGTTTAGTGCTCAATTCATGGTTTATTTCTTTAAGGGCAACTTATAAAGCCTGTCCTGTCCCAAAGTGTTCTGGAATTATGGGGCCAGATGGCAACTCTAGTCCTATACTATACCAGAGGAAAGTGAACCATTTAAGCAATGGTAGATGACCACGACTGGATTTATGCATCCCGAGCCTACATCTAGGGGGCTCTATCACTATCACAAAACTATTTACTAATTTATTTTCTCTTTAAAAAAACACTTAAAAACCTATATTTACCTTAAACTTCTGATATTACGCCAGGTAACATTCCACTGAGGAAAATAGTCCTTAACATAATTAGAATAGAAAAACAACGTACACTTAGAGAAAACTTTATTATTATTGGTAACATTTGTATTTCTTGGGGTCTTACTCTTTGTTATTAAAATTTATCTGGACATGTATAATTGATGAATAGTCCTGACTCTAAACATCTTGTTGGAGGCGGGGTGTCATGCAAGCAGGCAGGGAGTGGATTGGCTGGTGCGGAAAGAAGTGAAACAGGGTTGGGAGTTTGATTGGCTGGTTTTGAGGGAGGGTGTTGTTTGGATCCAGCTGATGACAGAATTGTGGAGTAATCGTGTCTTCCCTGTTGATTTGCTGTCCAGTAGCTGAGAAATGAGCCTTCATTACGGTGTCCCGTCACAGACATGATTTCGTTTGTCTCTAGACCAGCGTCAGAAAGTATGTTTAAGTAGCTTTTTATGTTATCAGATTAGTTGTAGATTAGAACGTTAAGGGAAAAAGTCGGTATTTATGTGTGGATTGATTTTAAAATGTAATTTACAGTTAAGCACTTTTCAGCGGGCATCTATGCAAAATAGAAGCCTGCTAGATCTGGAAGCTGATTGGCTGTTCGCACTCAATCGTTATGTAATTACAATTTAAATGTGGGTATTAATAACACCATCTTGATAGTTTTGTAGGAATAGGATCAAGAGAGTATGTAGTAGCTCGCATATGTTGAACTAGCTCTGTCAGTGTAAGGTAATCAAAGAAAAAGCCGCCATAGTAGGCTTAATAGGTGTAGTTGGTACAGTGGCTCTCAAGTATTCACCCCCCTTGGACTTTTCCACATTTTATTGTGTTACAACATGGAATCAAAATGGATTTAATTAGGAGTTTTTGCCACTGATCAACACAAAAAAATACTTTTTGAATACTTTTGGGAGCCACTATAAAATTGTGCTGGAGTCCTCCTTAATAGGTGGTGTCTGTGGAATCTTATTTCTAATGTCTACTATTGTATTTTTAAAGAAATGTAATTGCAGTTATTGCAGCTGTGAGGAACCGTTGTCAAGGGAAGGATTAATTAATTTATCTAGGGTAGCAAAAATAAATCTAGGATTATTTGTATTTGTTTCAATCAAATTAGAATAATATTGTGATCTAGCCAATGCCAGAGCCTTCCTATATTTATCCAGGTGGCCCTTCCACGCGATATAATGAACATGCAATTTAGATTCCCGCCATCTCCATTCTATTTTACGACCCTCATGTTTCATCTTAGGAGTTGTGTCATTAAACCTAGTTTTAATTGCACTACAATATCTAAGATACCAGTCAAGTTGGTGGTGTAGGCATTAACCAGCTTATCCACTGATAAGGACTCAAGTGGTAAATGAACTCAATACATCAGAAAGCTTAACAGCAGTTGAATTAATTACCCAAGATTTAAATGTATGGTTCACAGTCTTCGTATATACTGGCAGATTCACCTAAAAAAGAATGGCAAGATGATCAGAAATAGTAAGATCTAGGGTTATGATGTTCTTAACAGCTAAACCACGAGAAATTACCAGATCTAAAGTATGGCTATGATTATGCGTAGGACCTCTGACATGCAGGATGTAATCTAAGGACTCCTGTAGCCTCAACAATTCCAAGGAGTTAGAATCAGAATCATTGTCAACATGAAGGTTAAAATCACCCAATAAAAGAACTATCATATTTGACTGATAATGTAGATAGCAGATCCCAAATTCAGTCAGATATAGTGGGTTTGACTGAGGTGGTCAGTAAATAATTAAAATATAAACAGGTAATGGACAATTTAATGTCAAGGTTAAAACTTAAAAAGATGAATAACCTTCAGCAGTATCCTGTTCGATTCTAACTTCACTATGGAAAACAGTAGCAAGTCCACCTCCCCATCTACTAGACCGAGCTTTCTGGTAAAAAGAATAGTAGGTGGAGAAGCGGGGATGGCAGGATACTTTAACCTGAATTTTACATGCTGCTTTACATTCCCACCCCTCCCCAGTTCCTAGTTTAAATACCTTGCTAGGTGGTGTTCAGTGTTTTCAGCGAGCCTGCTTACCCAAAACCTATTTAGGTGTAGTCCATCGTTCCTATAATATCTATTTCTTTTCCAAAAGCAGTCCTGGTTGTTTAAATCCCAGTCCTTCTTGCACACACCAATGAGCCAACAAGTATTTAAGGCCCTACTTCTACTGAATACGTCATCCCCACCTACAACAACAAGTTGTAGACATGAGAGAATAATTCTGTATCCTAATTTGTTAAGGATTTAAAATCCTCTTTCATTATCTCGGATTTTCTGTTCCTTATGTCATTTGTACAGCACATACAGTGACCACAGACACTTTTTTTGTGTTATCCCTAGTTATGGGATCTTTACAGCTCAAATCACTGTCGACACAGTGTAGAATTGAATAACCTACTAACAGCATCTAGCCCCTGTGTTCATCCAGCACTGTAACAAACTTCCCTAGTATATTATAACTAAACACCCAGGTCATAGGTGTATACTGACCCAGAGCATAACACATCAAATACTGTGGTCCTAGCAAGTAAAGAAGTGCAGCATAAAACATGTATTTCACAGGAACCAAGAGAGTAAACTAACAGGATAGGTTTATTATATTAGCAAATATAGTAGTAATCAAACATGTATACATGAAGCGAACTAGCAGAGTAGAACTTAACGAGTATCAGAAAACTTCCAAGTACCAAGGGTACATCATCAGTGGGAGCATCACGTACCAAAGCTGGGAGAGCTAAACGAGCGTTCTCCAAGTGTGGTGCACTTTTGCTTGGGGATAACAGGCAGGCCCAGTTGGAGGACCTCAGCTTGCGGGCAGAAATAGCGGGGCAGCAAGAATGTGCAGGTGCTGCGCTGCTTGCAGCGCATTGTGTGGCAGTTGCCACGGCTCAGTGCTTGGAATCCATTAGCTAGACCAATCTCCTCTCTATGTTGACTGCTCTGTGTCATCCTCCTCTTCATACTTTTTCTAACAGTTATCCAGTCCCCTCTCACTTCCTGCTTTTCACCCATATTTACCTTCTCAGGTCTTTCTCCACATACAATTTCACTTTCATGCTGTGGCACTGAAACGTCACATGGAGCAGGTGCATTTATAAAGTTGAGTCGTTTTCAGTTTCACCTTCAGTATCCAAAACTAACCAAGTGTTATAAACTGTTTTCAATGAACTGCTCATTTTCGTTTATGCTTCTAAGTATACCAGTTTGTTTTTCAAGTTCGGCACCCTTCTGCATTAAAGAATACGTGACAGCACTTCTTGCAAATAAAGTCTCTCTTAAATTCAGATTTGTTAACCACCATAGACATTTCACAAGCAATATAGATCAAAGCATGCATTTCAGAATCTATCGTGTGTGGAAGACAATAAATAAATAGGATTTATAATAATTTAACAAGGAAGAGAACAGGTTAAAAAATGGTGAGAACTGAATAAAAACAAAAGGTAAAATTATATCCTATATGAATGAATGAGTCTGGTAACTAGTTGTATCTGATGCCCATTTCAGTCTACTAAATGTGGCTAAATGGCCAGGCAGAACCCATGATTAATTTATTCTTCAAAACAGCAGTGTGGCAGTCGCTTGGAAAACAGCAGTGACAGGCAGCTGTATTTGCCATATGTGGCTATATAGTGGCATTTCAATGCAAACTTCCATGTGCGAACAACTTTAGTGACATTTACTGTATTTGTTTCTGTTTCAGGGAACGCGCTGGAGAAAGCTGGAGGAAAGGAGTTCCTGGAATCTGTGAAGGAGCTCCGCAAATCCCACGGGCCTCTGGAAGTGGCGGGAGGTGAGAACAGGGAGGGCAAAACTGCAGCAGTGTGGGACCGGGGAACTGTGCAGGATGACAAATCCCAGTGATGATGTGAACACGGTTCAAATTGGGGGGAGGGAGGGAAACTAATATGTATTTTCCAGTTCCTTGGTCTGTCTACTTTTGTCCCCTAGAAGTTTTGCTTTTGAAAAAACATCCAGACTACTACATTTTTCTTTGTTACCTTTCCTTTTTCCATGAAATTAATAACTTGAAACACATTTTGGTTTTTAATGTAATTACAAAACTTTCACGTAAAAATAGGTTGAAAATTGTATGCAGCCACATAGCTGGTGTGTGGTCTCTTGAAATGTCTAACTATTATTTGTATAAAGGTGTGTTCTTGTTTTGCAAATTTGAGCTACTTTAAGCTACATGGGTTGCATGTTCCAGAAACTCCTGTATAAGTGTATATGGATTTCAATTAACATTCTGCAAAGGGGCTGGCATTTTACAGAACTGCCTGGCAGATGAAGAGTGAACAGGGGGTGAGGATTGTGAAAACTGGGACACACAATCTCAGATAACATTTTTATTTTAAACATTGAACAGAAAGGAGTTCACTTGTTTTATCAATGTTGTAGAGACAACATTCACCATAACCCACAACCAGTCTACTATATGTGTAAAACACTATAAAACATAACTAACTTATTTTTTCCTTTCTCATTCAGCGGCCTTGAGCCAAGCGAACGGCCTGCCGGCCAAGTTTGTGATCCACTGTAACATCCCCCAGTGGGGCTCCGACAAGTGTGAGGAGCAGCTTGAGAAGACAGTCAAGAACTGCCTGTCAGCCGCCGAAGACAAGAAGCTCAAATCTGTCGCCTTCCCGTCCTTCCCCAGTGGCAGGTAAGCTGGTTCAGGACCTGTGGGAAGCCTCCGGTCCTGCAGTGGCACCATGCTCCCTTGTTTTAGGGGACCGAACACTTTCCAACAGTTATTTTTTAAATTTACCTACAGCAGGATTGTAAGATTGTCTTCTGTTGCCTACTTGAGGATTTACTACCTCTGTTGTATCAGGGCTGTTGAAGTACTGAACTTAAACAGGATTTAAAGGAAGCATTATCAACTCTTAACCCAAGTAGGCTTAAACTTGCTGGAGCCCTCTGGCCTCGGATTGATGTGGCGGGTATGGAGAGTACAGCCATTAGCCAAACTAGAGTTTGATGAATCTTTGCACTGGACTTTCACGGTACTGGTTTGTCTGACCAATTGAAGGCTGTAGGACATATAACTCTAATCTGAGATGGGGCTGAACTTCTTTGAGGTAGAGAAGGGCACAAGCTCTACATTATATCTTTCAAACACCCTGTACTGTACTTTGGTCTTGTATTCAGTCTGGTTATCCAATATTCTTCAGTTTTCAACTATGAAAATCTCCAGACACATGAGCCTGCTTAATGACAATGTGGCCTGATCTGACACAGTAAAGTCACTGTTCTCTCCTTTTCTTACTCCAGAAATGGTTTTCCTAAGCAGACTGCAGCCCAGCTGATTCTGAAGGCCATCTCCAATCACTTTGTCTCGTCAACATCTTCCTCCCTGAAAAACATCTTCTTTGTTTTATTCGACAGCGAGAGCATCGGAATCTACGTTCAGGAAATGGCAAAACTCGATGCCAAGTAAACGAGAGAAAAAATCAAGATTAATTTGTGTATTTTGTTCTAAAGTTTGAAGTAATTTGAAGTAAGAATCGACAGGATTTTAAACTGCTGATAAGTTTGGACAGGAGGCTGTATTTTAAGTAGAAGAGAGATGAGTGTGGCTTAAAAAAAAAAAAAAAAAGGTTGAATTTGGTAGATTTTGTAACAAACGGTATGTTTGATGTGTGATACAGTACTGTATGCTTTTTAATTACTCTACACTTATGTAGTCTCTGTTGAGAAGAGAGTGGGAGTTACACAATTTGAATATAAAGTGGAATACATTTTTGGCCTTAGTTTGTAATTAGAAACCGAAAATACTCCTGTATGTTTTACCCTAAGATGATGATCCACAGCCCTGTTAGTTTTATGTAACACTTTTGTTTTTTAAAATTTGTTCTTGCATTCCATGTACAGACACATTAAGAGAAGACAGTGTATCTGTTTTTCCCCTGAATATTCTTGGTAAGTTTCTGATACCGTTTAGTTTACTAAAAAAAAAGTTGTGTGTTGACCGACTGCTTGGAATAAAACCAGATGTTTGACACCTCAGGCACGTCTGTTACTTTCTGTACCAAGTGGATGGGCAGGAACTTCGCTGGCTCTGAAAATACATTTGTATTTAAACAACTGCAACCTTTTAATTTACACCTATTCCTGGACGATGGCAGCATATACAAAGATCTTTTACACCATTGTTATTTCTATGCTGTTGCTGTCCCCCCCTCCTTGCCTGACCTGTAATTTGTTCCTTGTTTCTGATGAAGAAACATGCAATCCAAACCCCTCGTGCATTCTGTGTTTACACCCCCCCCCCTTCCACGGTACAGCGCGTAGGAGTCTCTTTATTCAGACGTAAGTCTTACTAATAAGGGAAAGAAACTGCAGCTACATCTTGTTCAGATATACGCTCAGCTGCCTTTTCCTTTACCTGCACTTGCTGGAACTTCACAAATTCATTAAAAAAAAAATACACACACACTTGTTGACCAGTAATGATTCACTAGGGATAAGCCAGGTTGAAAGAGGATGGACTGCTTTAACATTTGTTCCATACATATCTCAAAAACAAAAACTAAGGTCAATTTACATTATATTTATTATACTATAAAAAGAACATTTTGTTTTTCTATTCATTAATATGTACATTATTTTCATTGTTTGTTTTCTGTCTTTCCAGAATTCATTCCTGTATTGAGCATCCAATAGAATTTAAATGAGAAATATCCATTACAAGTGATGCACACACAATTTACAAAAAAAGGTACAAACCAATGACAAAATGTTGAATGCAGCTTGGTACCCATACTCATTTACACAAATGATTTCAATTTTCAAATTAGATATGGCAGTGGGTAAACTTGTCCAGTTCTGGGTGGCTTAAACCATGTGATTTGCAGCGTGTTCTTCATAAACCGGGAACTGTAAACTCTTTCCACAAAAAAAAATATATGTTTGCTTTTAAAATAGAAACAGAAGAAAGCATCATCCTGCAGGTTTCCAGTAAAACTCCTCAAATTAATTTTGGGAGAAAGGGCAGGTGTTGAAACAACAACCAGGAGTACAACAGCTTTGCAATATGGGGGTGGGGGGTAAATACATTTATATAAACATTTTAACATTCTTTTCAAGAAACTAATATATGAAGGTGTTATACTGAATTCACTTCTCTTGTTTCCTAATTACTAACAGAAAGGGAAAGCCACAAACAAAGGCTTGGAGCCATTATAGGGAAAATAATAAGAAAGATGTACCAGCAACTGCTCCAGAGACTGCACTGAGCTACAGATGAACAAACAGTCTATAACAGCACTGACTGGAGCCGGAACACACACACACACACAGGGAGGACTCTGATTGCTTGTCAGGAGGCATGAAGCCACGAAGGAATGTTCTTAGCATAACCAGAAACAAGTGGAATTAAAATAATACAATTGTGTTCAAACTAGTACATGGAAGTTCATTGCACTGCGTTTTTACTGGACTGGTTTGTGCAAAAAAATCCCAGACGATAGTCAAAATGATGGTAATTTGTGATGAATATAGTGTCGTGTGTGCATTTTGTTTTCTTTTAATGATGAATAGGATACTTTTGCATACTAGGTCTGTTTATATTTGTATGGATCTTATTTACAGTAAATGGCCAATATTTATTTTTGCTAGAATGTGAAGTAATGTACTCTCTGTGACACACTGGACATACTCACATTTACGTTGGTTGTGTAACAGGAATACTGTACTGTATTAAAGAAACAATAATAAAAAAAGACAAGTTCTTAACTAAATCAGAACATATCAACACTGAACCCACATTATTAGCTGACTGATTTTGAAAACATTACTTCCCTGCCAAGAATCACCAAACTATCAGATGTTTAGAATTATATATTAATATTGTTTTTAAACAATTTGAACCCTCCCAAAAATACATAAAAATTATGACATGGGGTTCTGTACACATCAAGTAATTATCTGAAATACCAAACAGACTAAAGCTTCCTATACAGAAATCAGCTGAAATATTTGAATACACATTTTGTTTGAATTGAAAGGTGAGCCCCTTAAAGACAAGTGACACATCTTTACAAGAATATAAATAGTATAGTTATGGCCAAAAGTTTAGCATCATCTTATAGAATTACCAAATTCCGGTAGACTTTCATTTTGTAGTTTTTGATTACATGACACAAATTATCTCAATTTTGTTAATACATTTTATTTTTTTATTTTTTGTAATTGTCTCAATCCTAAAATTCTAGATGATACAAAACTTTTGGGCATCGCTGCAGGTTCATTTCAGTTCCGAGACTCCTCTGATTCACATGCAAACTTAGCCATTTTAATTGCTAAGAGCTTCAACACAAATTAATAAGTTCACCTTTGCAGGATTATTACACATGACCTTGCCAATGTTATGCAATTGTTTCCTCCTGGGTGTAAGGGACTAAGGTTTCAAATGAGCTGACACTGACAAATGAAATGATGATGTGAAGGACTTTGCTCTATTTGAAGCTGACAGAATGCATGTTGCTGAAGGACTGCTCTATTTGAAGCTTACAGAATGCATGTTGTGAAGGACTGCTCTATTTGAAGCTGACAGACTGCATGTTGTGAAGGACTGCTCTATTTGAAGCTCACAGGCTGCATGTTGTGAAGGATTCTGCTCTATTTGACCTCTGAGTTGGCATCCCGTGGGGTGGAGAGCAGGGGAACAGGGGAGGTGGCTTCGATAAGTGCGGGGTTCAGGATGATGGGCAGAGACATGGGCGGGTGCCCCACCTGCAGGGGGGAGGCCAGGGGCTGCAGGATCAGGGGGGGCTGACTTATAGCTGGAGACACTTCCACAGGGCTCCTCTTCATCGGGGTAGAGACAGGAGGAGGAGGAGGAGGAACACTGGGCTGCACCATGGACTGTGCTTTATCAGTCTCTGAAAGGGGGCAAAAAGAAAGTTTGACAATATATGTAGAAAAAATATTAACTAAAACAATCACCTACCAAAAATCTCAAATGCACGCTGAATTTCTTAAGTTGTGTAAACATTCACAGAATCTTCTTCAACAAAAAATGGAGCAAACTGCTCTTTACCCTTTAGAAAGGCAAACCTTCGTTACAAGGAATTCACATGAGAAACCCCACTTAAAAAGGCCAGTATTATTAAAATGTCAACAACCAATAATAATAATAATAATAAAGGAGTTGTATTGAACTGTCCAATCCAAGAGGTGGATGCAGTTACTGGATGGACCACGAATTATTAACTGAGCCACGTTTGACAGTGTTTAAGACAAGCAGCTAGAGAGCGCACTCAGCGAAGTGACAGAGTGTTAAGTACGTAATATATATCTAGATTTTAATAATTTGTTTAAAATAAATTAGTCATATGTCATTATATATTTTATATAGTCATGTCATCATTAAAAAAACATTTTTAAATACATTTTTAAATATAGGCCTATTTTCTGAAACCGGACATCTTGTGCAGTTTTTATGAATGAAATGACTGGGTAAGTGAATGATGTTACTGTTTGACGGGTCAAAAAAGCTCTCCAAATCGTAGCAGTCTCTGTTCCCTCGAAAGAAATATCTTTGAGATTCATTTTGTGCTTTGCCTGGGCAATCTACGAATTGCCCAGTTTCGGGTTTGCCCGTAACATATGCATTCGAACTGTTTGGGTTTGCTAGAAGCGATATAGGTGGGCATCCCTGTATTCTGCTTCTTTCGGTAATGTCAACCATGTACTTGTATGTCACCAACCCGCTCTGTTCCCGACCAGGTACTTGTACTGAACAGGGATCGAGGTTACCACACTGGTACCGTAACCACCAAATTGGTACTGAACCAACCCTGCACCGTCCTGTACCTTACCATAGACTCCAGTACTCTTGACCTGCCCTGCTACAGCTTTTACAGTACTGTACACTATGTATGCCTTGTTATATTACTGTACAGTGGCATTGCTACTTGAGCAGATGCATCCAGCCTGCATTGGGTCTCTGTGTAGAATGGCAGGAGGGGCGCAGGGGGTGTGTAACCCCCGTTGGAGTTTTTATAGTACTGTACACTACTGTACGGACCCAGTGCTATAGGCACTGAACCGGTACCAAACCAACCATGTACCATTGCAGTACCAACCGGGTTCCAACCTGCTACCGACCAGTGTTACATCCCAGTCTGGTACCAAGAATGCCTTGTTGTCCTGTTGCTGTCTTTAGCAGCTGAGGCAGCAACTGTACAGTCTTACTGTACATTGCTTGCTATGTACATAATGCCTGGGTTTATCCCTGTGACACATGTAAGGCCAGCCTGCCTGTGGACAAGCAGATGCTCTTCCTGCCGAAGCAGAAGCATGCAAAAGACGCACTGCTAAACCACATTTCTCCAAGCGTACGCTGGAGAAACATTTCTCCTGCAGCTCTACAGAGCATGTCCTTCACTCCCACAACACCCTCTCATAGAGAGGTGGCTGCGTCCTTAGCCTATGGCTCTGTGCCAAGGGAGAGCCATGCACACGGGAATACAGAAGCTCTGGGCAGCAGTTTCCCACCAAGAAACTGTCCTCGCAGAGTTGCTGCGTGAACATTAGGCAACTCTTCTCCACCTGTCCCCTTGGGGTCCTAGGGTGCTACAAGTGCAGATTAGTAGCAGGAGATCACAATCTCCATTGCCGCTTCTGAGAAGGTGGGCAAATAGGAGCTGGTGTTCCCGTCTGAGGATGTTGAGTCAGATCCCCTGCGGTTACGTTCTCCCTGTAACAGACTACATGCTGCTGAAGGACTCTGCTCTATTTGAAGCTGACAGGCATGTTGTTGACGGACTACTCTATTTGAAACTGAAGGAGTGCATGAACCAACAACTCTGCATTGAACCGTGACCGCCTATTGACGGTGTTTTGTCACTGTCTAAAGGCAATCCAAGTGCAAACAGCCTGCCCATCTGCTGCTCGTAGTAGTGTTGGGCAGTGTCACCAGAAGGGAGGTCGTCACCGCGGACGTTTCCAGCCTGGGCTGGGGCGTTGTGTAGAATGGCATGGGGGTAGAGGGTGTGTACCCCTCTTGGCACAGTCTCCACATAAATGTTTTGGAACTGCAGGCACTCTAACTAGCATTTGCTGCAGAAGTTTGAGGGAGGCATGTGCTTTTGCATGTGATGCCCAAGGTGGAAAAAACAAAAACAAACTGAGCAGCAGACTTCTGCTCAAGGAAGGTCACGGTGCCTCAGAGTGGAGGTGAATTCCAAAGTGGCAGCCTCTCTTGGGAGAGGCTCAACAGAGCAGAGATATATTTCTTGCCTCCCAGGAATCAATCCACTGTCCCCTCTGGGTGCATACTGCAACAATGTTGAAAAGTAACACCACTAAATCCTTCCTAAAGTAATGGCTCTTGACTTGCAGCACTGGTTCAGCACTGACTCAGCAAACTCACCTACTCCATCTGGTGCGCTCAACAATGCAAAAGATGGTGGCATCCACAACAAGCGTAAGACTAAACAAGTAAAGCTACAGGCTAGTAAAGCTAAAGCTAGAGCTCTTACCGTTGGCACTGGGCTGGGTGGGCTCCTCGGGCTTGGCTGGCACTGCAGGGGCACTGTATGGGGGCTGCGAGGGCTCTGCAGGCTCTGAAATCAACAGTCAAGAAACTAATGAGTATCGAAGTTTCAACCTGTGCCAAGGATTTGAAATTCATTATGACACTAAAACGTGCTAACAATTCTACAGATGTCTAATCTTCCTTTCAGTTCAAATGATCTGATAATGCACATTTAGTGGCCCTTCATTCCTGCACTCTTACTATACATACAGTGCCTACAGAAAGTCTATACCCTCTTTCAAAATGTTCACCTTTTGTTGCCTTATAGCCTGGAATTAAAATGCATTAAAATCACCTTTCAGCATGGCAACGACCCAAAGCACACAGCCAAAGCTACACTGGAGTTGCTAAGGAACAAAAAGGTAAATGTCCTTGAGTAGCCCAGTCAGAGTCCCGACCTAAGTCCAATCAAAAATTTGTGGCATGACTTGAAGATTGCTGTCCATCAACGCTCCCCAAGGAACTTGACAGAGCTTGAACAGTTTTGTAAAGAAGAATATTGTCAAATCTAGGCATGCAAAGTTGGTAGAGACCTATCCCAACAGACTCACAGCTGTAATTGCTGCCAAAGGTGCTTCCACCAAGTATTAACTCAGCAGGGGTGGAGACTTATCCAATTATGATCTTTCAGTTTTGTATTTAATATATCATTTTTCTCAATAAAAACTTTTTTTCTTTAACATTGTGGAGTATGTTGTGTAGATAAGTGGAAAATATCCTCATTTAAATGCAGGAAAGTCTGAGGCACTGACACAGCAAAATGTGAAGAAAGTTCAAGGGGGTGTATACTTTCTAAAGACGCTGTATATATAGTGTTGGTACTGCTTTGCTTTGTCTACATTAAAAAGCAGTTTAAAATGAAAGGAAAAACTATGCTGAATGCTAAGTGATTGCACTTACTAGCAATTATATTTACTGAGCCAAAAGATCCTGAACGTTAGGTTATTAACATAACCCTGGTTCCCTGAAATAGAAATGTAACCATTACCATAGGGTATTTACCTCCTAAAGACCCCGAAATCTGAATGAGATATATCAACGCTACTCACACAGCCTGTGACGCAGCCATGGCCAGCCCCCAAAGGTGTAAAAGTACATTGCTCAGACTTCTGCGTCATTTTTCCTTCAAGCCTGCAAATCATGGACAAAGCGACCTCCAAGGTTCATGGTTACATTTCTATTTCATGGAACCAGGGTTATGATAATAACTGAACATTCCCTTTCAAGTAAGTAACCAATACTGTATGGGTGAGAGTACCAAAGCTGTGCAACGGCAGTGTTGCAGAATGACTAAAATGCTACAAGGCTAAGCCGAGAGACTGCATTACCATATAAAACTCCAGTTACAAGTAGCTAGGGCTAAATATTGAGGGAGAAACTAACCTCTATGCCAGTGTTGCAAGGGTCAGCTGGTACACCTCCCTTACACTCTAGTTCCAAAGCCAGGGTTTTGAGGATCCACGACATTTAGTCTGTAGAACCTAGTATAAGTATGGGGAGTAGCCCACCCTGTTGCACTGCAGATGTATTTGACAGATGAACCCTGGAATAAAGCCCACAAAGTTGCCATGCCCCTGATAGAATGGGCAGTGAGCTTTTCTGGAGGGGGCAAGTTGGCCAGCTCATAGGCAGTCCTGACTGTGTCTGCTATTTATTTGGACAGCTCCTAGACAGGACTTAACCATGGGACTGCCATCAACCTTTCATCCTGTCAACGTAGTACACCCGGGCCCACACTGCGTCCTACGTATGAAGCAGTCGCTTCCTGTCAGACTGGAAAGGAGGTGAATGGAAAGCCTCCAATCACACAAACTGGTTGACATGAAATGCCGAGATTGCCTTCAGCAAAAAGACAGGACTGGTACGGAGTGTAACCTTTGTCCTGGGCTCTGTAAAAATGAAGCAGGCTTTTGGAATGGAGAATGCCTGCATCTCACTCACGCGCTGTGCGGAGCTAATAGCGTGCAAGAAAG
Source organism: Polyodon spathula (assembly GCF_017654505.1). Taxonomy (NCBI): domain Eukaryota; kingdom Metazoa; phylum Chordata; class Actinopteri; order Acipenseriformes; family Polyodontidae; genus Polyodon; species Polyodon spathula. The sequence continues at coordinate 23,598,115 of NC_054546.1, forward strand.
CCACTTTGAGCGATAAATATTTCAGCTCAGCTGAATGCAAGGACCCAAATTGAGGCTTCATGAGTGCATGAAGCACCACGTTTAACTTCCAGCAAGGAACTATTTCCTTTATAGGTGAGCGAAGCCGGTGAGCCCCCTAAAAAAAACTGCCCAGCCAGGAAGCTGAACTCCTGGTGAGACCGAGCAGATTTTGACATGGCAAGCTAAAGGGCTGCCACATAGATCTTTAACTTAGTGGGGTCAAACCCATGAGGCAGGCACCACGTCTGAATGATACCCTACTGGGAACACGTTGATGCTGCTCTGGCATTTTCTAGGGTGTCAATAACCCTACTGGACAAACCCAGATGGCTGAAATGCAACTGTTCAGGGGCCAGAACAGACACAGGCTGCAGGCTAAATGGGTTGGGATGACATAAAGTCCCAGTGTTTCTGACTGAGCAGGTTGCGGTGCTTGGGCAGTCTCCAGGGCTGGTCACTCAGGCGCTGCAATCAAGGTTGAAAACCAGAGTCTCCTAGGCCAATACGGGGTTACTAGGAGCACCTTGGCCTGGTCCTGCCTGATTTTCTCCAGACACAGTGAGAGCAGGGCGAGCGGTGGGAAGGCATATAACAGTTGCCTCGGACACTGGTGTGCCAAGCATCTATTGCCAGCGGATCCATGCCTCCTATTATGGAGAACCAGAGGGGAAAGTGGGATGATTCCTGGGAGGGAAAGAGATCTATCTCTGCTCTCCTGAACCTCTCCCACATGAGGCTCACCACCTCGGGGTAAAGCCTCCACTCCGAGGCGTTGGAAACTCTCCTTGAAAGGAGGTCCACCACCCAGTTTGTCAGCCCGACAGGAGGTTCTCACGTGCCCAGAGCAAAAGCTGGCTGGCCATGCGACTTGAGGCCTTCCTGGTGGTTGAACACTGTTGTGTTGTGTACGGACAAGCATGTCTCCCTTGAACCTCCTGCAAAAAAATTACCTACAGCTCCAAACAGTAGAAATAGGAGTCTTTGAGGTCCACCGTGAACTAGTCACTTGGCTTGCACAGCTGTTGCCGCATCAACATTTTGAACCTCCTTCAACTCAGATAAAGGTCTGAGGTCACCATCGCGCTTTGGCACCAGGAAGTACCTGGAGTAGAACCCTTCCTCCAACTGGAGGAGGTCTATCAAGCAAATAGCTGTTTCTGCAGCAGAGCTGCTACCATCTGAGACACCACCGCGACGTCCTGTGGGTCCATAACTGATGTTACATTCACTGAACGGTAGTGAGCACCCAGATGTCCATGGTGCACTGATGGCAACACTCCAGATGGCTCCATGAAAAGGGGCCCTGGGCCAAGGGCAGCAAACTCCTAGGACTGTTGCTCAGCTTGTGGCTGGGCCTGAGGTTTGTGTCTCTGCACAAGGCTGTGGAATTTATTAAAGCCTCTGCTGTGAGCAGCCATGGGTCAGCCATGGCTATTGGTCTCCGCTCTAACCGAGGAGTTTAAGTGCGCCAAGGTCCGACAGAAAATTACATTAGTAGAGTCAAGCGACAAATGCGTAAGGGAAGCAGCACCTGGAAGAAAGTGGGCGGCATAGAAATTTGTGGAAGATGCAAAGGCTGCCCTTTGAATCGATGATATCATGGGGCAAGTTCAGCATGGAAGAGGGGGTCTTGGTCTCAGTTCTGCTCCTCCTACATGACATACAGCAGCCCCAGCTCAATGGAAGAAGATGGCAATCAACGAGGTGCAAAAGCAGGAGAGGATGAGGTGCGTAAAGGCCATTTCCCAGGGCAAGCAGGGAGAATGGATGAGATGGGAGAGTGTGGAACAATGCAAGATCGGCTGGCAAGACCTATGGACAATGAAAAAGAGTAAGATCAGTTTCCTCATCAGGTCAACATATAATGTTCTCCCATCACCACGGAACCTAAACCTCTGGGTAGGAGAGGATCCCTCATGTCCTTTGTATTCATCACCTGCAACATTAAGGCACATTTTGACAGGATGCAAGGTGGGTCTTAGCCAAGGACGGTTTACTTTAGCACCATGACCAGATGTTGTGATATCTGGCCTTAACTTTGGAAGACAAGCATAACATAACCAATAAGTTGCCATCATTTCCATCAAAACATTACACACAAAAGACAACATCCCTCTGCCCAGGAGAGCAACTGCCAAGAAAAGGTGTTAAAACCAAGCCTCGACGGTTGTCATGTTGATGCGTTGGGGAGACTGCACTGTGGTTGATCCCTGGAGCCAGCAACGCAGCGGTTGTGTGTGTTGCACTGGGGAGACAAAATAAGCTGATCCCTGGAGCCACCATTACACTTCAGCCATCAACACTGGGCAGAAGGATATCTACATCAGATAAAAGGAAATGCAAATGGATGGAGACGCAAATGGATCAAATTAATTTACTGTAAAGCTACGTCTTAGTTGGTGCTTATCTTGGGTAGAGCTGAGTTCAAATCAGCACAAAGTTTTAAAGACTGTTTGTTGGGGCAGGTAGTATCCTTGGACAGGAGCACTAAATTAGGTGCCTGTACCAAGGTGGCAATTGAAGCCTCCCCCGGTGGAAAATGAGGCAGACACAGCTTCTCTGCATTACAGTCCATATAGGGCATCCATCAACTGGTAAACAGCAGGAGCTGTAGCCAGATGATTCCAGGACTGGATTTAAAAACGAAAATACGGGTGCACGGGGGTGGGGTGGATGGGGGCACAAGACAGACGGTAGGCTCATCATCAAAGATGGACTGCCTTGTATATTCTTCTGTAGGCCAGGGCACTTGCAAAACTGCAGTGGTCCTCCTGATCAGCGGTAGAAGCTCTGCATATCTTAACCGCATGGGACATGCCATCGGACTCCATGTCCTTAGACGGGAACGCCAGCTCCTGTTCGCCCACCATGGGGTAGTCACCTCTCTAACAGAGGGCGATGGGGAAGAGCACTGTGCAGGAGTGAGGGGTGCAGAGCTCTCTGTAGAGCTGTGGGAGAGACATTTCTCCAGCGTGCGCTTAGAAAAATGTGCACACAACTCACAGAAACTGTGGTTCACCAGTATTTCCTTGGCGTGCTCTGGCCCCAGATAGGAGGAGCACAGGCTGTGCTTGTCCTCATCAGGCAAACTGGCCAGTAACAGAAAACAAGAAATAATAACTCCAGCCAGAGCTATGAAGCCTCGAGGGAGAGCACAAGTCAGCAGACTTACGCTGTTGGATCTCTGGGAAGGAGGGACTAAGCCGGTAGCTTCATGCAGGCCACAAGGCTGCAGTGGGACATAACACTACAGGCTGTAGTGCATAAATTACATGTAATTAGTGAAAACACAATAGATGCAAAATATATTGCAAATACAGATACAAGTTCTTATCTGAACAAGGCCCCTCCGTCAGGTCAGTCTTGAAAGGAAAAATGGCATGGAGATCCGAGTGTAGTACTTTCATGCCCACGGGAGCAGGCCATGAGTACGTGACAGGCTCTGCGAGCAGCTTTGATATATCTTATTCAGATTTCGGGGTCTTTAAGGTAAATACCCATACGGTAATGGTTACATTTCGTAACTGAAAGGTAATTACCAGTTGCCATTGCAACTGTCATCAATGTCATCGGTATTATCCTGAGTTTTAGATGGCAACTTTTCTGATGATCTTGACACAGACTGACTCTTTTGGGTCATAAGGAAGAGATGCTTCAGTTTCCACTCAAATCATCTGTTGAATTATTTCTTCAATTTTTGATAATTGTGTGCCTGGTTTACCTGGGATTATGGTCTGCTTGAAGAGCTCTTCTCTCAGTCTTGGCAGGAAGCAGTCGATCCGTTCCCAGGTGATCTCCCAGAGATCGGAATACCCTGTGCGGGAATCGGCATTGTGGAAAATCCCTGCCGTGTCCATCACCAGCAGCATGTTCTTCAGGGACTCGGGAATCGCCTCCAACTAAAAATACAGAAAAGCAACAAGAAGAAATACAAACGCAAAGTGCATCTCCAGACCTGTGTGTATAAAATTTAATGGTGGTACAGATTGAGAAGACATCTACATAACCACAGCCCTTGCCAAAATTGATCACATTTGGTTAAGCGGTTCTCTATATGTAAAAGGGCTAACATCGTTCCTGAACTACTAATGGGACACAATTTTCAGATAACAAATCTCAAAATTGAGAATGTTGTTTACAAAAAGTATTATAGTTAGTGCTGCACAAACAGATTTCATTATTCCAACTGAGCTCTCCACATAAATCGGGCTGATTTACCACTCAACGTGAAACAAGTGAAGAAACAGCTGCTTGGATTTGTGTGGATTGCTGTTCTTCACAGAGCCTAAGAAAATGTGCCAACATTAGTGCAATATTATAGTAACCATTCTTTTATAAATATGGGAAAAACTAAACTGAACTCTGAAATTTTTGTGTGAGTAAACAGCAATTTAAAATGCCTCTTGAAAGATCCTCTCTAAGCATCCTGTGCTCCAGGCAGCCTTTCATTTAAATGTCTGTCCCCAGGATCTCTGTGTTTTTATACACTTCCGGCACCCTTCTCGGGGTGAAATTATTTTTTGATAGTATGATATATCATGATTACGAATATTTGTGATAATCATATCATTACAATTTTTTAATTATTCAATAATCGTAGAAAACAATAGGGTCATGTACTCACTAAACGTGGCTGGAAGCAGAACACATGCTTTTCTCTCCAAATATGGGTACAATCATCGGTGTGTACTAGGGCTGCTACAATTAAATCAAAAATATATTTTTCGATCGATTCCATTCCTCGATAATCGATTCAACAATTATATTTTTGTAGCGCACATTTATTTAAGTTTATCAACTGCACTGAACATCCTGGCCTTGCTATTTACAGTATTTCTACCACAGACAAGCAGTGGGCGTGCTCTTCTTCGCCTGCTCATGTTAACTAGCACCCGATTTGCTGGTCCCATCCTACCAGAGAATCAGTTTTGAAAATTCTTTGTAAGTATAGCCCCTCTGTGTATTTATTGTGCAAAAAAAAAAAAAGAAAGCTCTCCACCTTGTATGCAGAGTAGGACGACAGGCTTGTATTGATGGCAAACAGCCTGTAAATAAATTGTGCACATTGAAAAAAACTGACTGTATATACAGTAATTAGCACTGCTTTGGAGTTTCAATATGAACCGTTATATAATGAATATTTAACAATACTCAATAACGTTAAAAATAAATAAATGATCAATGATGTTAAACGCAATTTTGGAGTGAGTAAGGATCAGCTAGCAGGTATGCAATTTGTGATAAATAAATAGATTTATTATTATTATTATTATTATTATTATTATTATTATTATTATTATTATTATTATTATTATTTTAGGCCGGGATTTCCGCATTGTGTTTCACAGATAGTGAAGGTTAGGTGGTACAGTATTAACAATGTGTAATGTGTGACGCTTCAGCTGTCACTAAAACTAGACGGTTTTCATAAACTCGTGTCTAGTTTATATAACTTACATTCCAGATTACTGTGCTTGGAATAAATATTTTAGTAACACTCCTGTAGTATGTTAAACTTGCTAGGCTTGTTGCGAATGTTGTGTTTTGTTTTTCTTTCTTGACGATACTCAGGCGTAATTACCGCTCGCATTCAGTTCTTGTGCACAAGCTTTTACTGAACTGCAATGACATTAAAATAATAACGTCACAGGGAGAGGAATGCACTGAAAATGTATGGTACAATCATCTATTTACGAGAACAATTATATTTTGTGTGCCCAATTATTTGATTGCTTTTTTGAGGCTTAACTGACAGCCCTAGTGTGTACTTTCACTACAAAAAAAAATATATATACAGTGGCTTGCGAAAGTATTGACCCCCCTTGGCATTTTTCCTATTTTGTTGCCTTACAACCTGGAATTAAAATGGATTTTTTGGGGGTTTGTATCATTTGATTTACACAACATGCCTACCACTTTGAAGATGCAAAATATTTTTTATTGTGAAACAAACAAGAAATAAGACAAAAAAAAAGAAAACTTGAGCGTGCATAAGTATTCCCCCCCCCCCCCCCCCCCAAAGTCTCTACTTTGTAGAGCCACCTTTTGCAGCAATTACAGCTGCAAGTCTCTTGGGGTATGTATCTACAAGCTATCTACAAAGGATTTTTGCCCATTCTTCAAGGCAAAACTGCTCCAGCTCCTTCAAGTTGGATGGGTTCCGCTGGTGTACAGCAATCTTTAAGTCATACCACAGATTCTCAATTGGATTGAGGTCTGGGCTTTGACTAGGCCATTCCAAGACATTTAAATGTTTCCCCTTAAACCACTCGAGTGTTGCTTTAGCAGTATGCTTAGGGTCATTGTCCTGCTGGAAGGTGAACCTCCCGTCCCAGAAGACTGAAACAGGTTTCCCTCAAGAATTTCCCTGTATTTAGTGCCATCCATCATTCCTTCAAGTCTGACTAGTTTCCCAGTTCCTGCCGATGAAAAACATCCCCACAGCATGATGCTGCCACCACCATGCTTCACTGTGGGGATGAGAGGTGTTGGGTTTGCGCCAAACATAGCGTTTTCCTTGATGGCCAAAAAGCTCAATTTTAGTCTCATCTGACCAGAGTACCTTCTTCCATATGTTTGGGGAGTCTCCCACATGCCTTTTGGCGAACACCAAATGTGTTTGCTAATTTTTTTCTTTAAGCAATGGCTTTTTTCTGGCCACTCTTCCGTAAAGCCCAGCTCTGTGGAGTGTACGGCTTAAAGTGGTCCTATGGACAGATACTCCAATCTCTGCTGTGGAGCTTTGCAGCTCCTTCAGGGTTATCTTTGGTCTCTTTGTTGCCTCTCTGATTAATGCCCTCTGTGCCTGGTCCGTGAGTTTTGGTGGGCAGCCCTCTCTTGCCAGGTTTGTTGTGATGTCATATTCTTTCCATTTTTAATAATGGCTTTAATGGTGCTCCGTGGGATGTTCAAAGTTTCGGATATTTTTTTATAACCCAACCCTGATCTGTACTTCTCCACAGCTGACCTGTTTGGAGAGCTCCTTGGTCTTCATGGTGCTGCTTGCTTGGTGGTGCCCCTTGCTTAGTAGTGTTGCAGACTCTGGGGCCTTTCAGGTGTACATATACTGAGATCATGTGACAGATCTTGTGACACTTAGATTGCACACAGGTGGACTTTATTTAACTAATTATGTGACTTCTGAAGGTAATTGGTTGCACCAGATCTTATTTAGAGGCTTAATAGCAAAAGGGGTGAATACATATGCATGCACCACTTTTCCGTTATTTATTTTTTAGAATTTTTTGAAACAAGTTATTTTTTTCATTTCACTTCACCAATTTGGACTATTTTGTGTATGTCCATTACATGAAATCCAAATAAAAATCCATTTTAATTCCAGGTTGTAAGGCAACAAAATAGGAGAAATGCCAAGGGGGGTCAATACTTTCGCAAGCCACTGTATATAGCGGGGAAATGCAGTACCATAGTATGTACATCCAATCCGCAGAATTAGACAAAAGCACAACAATGAAAGCAGGAACAACTTCAAACATGCCCTTCCGTATTTAACACCTGATGGAGTTAAAAAAAACATCAGCAGTCTATTATGCCTCCAAAAAACAGGCTACCTCGGGTAAAGTTGATAACAGTACTGAAATGTATTTTCTTAAATTACAAATGAAATAACTACAAAAAAGGGATATGCATAAAGAACATCATGTCCATACTCCTCTATTCCATATGTGGATATTCATATTGTGGAAATTTACTATCGTTTCATCCCAACTCCCTTCATACTCTCTCAGTGACTGTCACTCTTAATTAGTGTTCAGCTGCCTGGGTCTGGACTCAACACTCAAAGGAGCTCACTGCACCGACCATAGGCAGCAGAGGGCCTGACCCTGCCTGCCAATCTATTAGCACACTGAAGACCTCTGAGGCAGAATGAAGTGTGCACTAAAATTCACTCTTAACACGAACCGCCAGGTTTATGCTACTACCTAGAACCGTCGGTAACAGTCATTTTGACAGGTACACTTTAAACAGCTTCGATATGAAAATGAAATACAAACTATCATATACAACTCAAAAGATGTATTCATGAACATCACATCTAGCATTTGCATAGCAGAAACACTATTTAAATGAAAAATATACATAAAAGGCTATATTTTCAAAATTAACATATAATGCATGACTTTATAAAATGAAAAACTAAACATTTTGTAAACAGGTGTAAACTGCTAATGTACATAAACAATTGTAAAAAAAAACACATTTACAAAAAACAAGGCTTTTTTCCACATTACTTCATAGCACGACTTCGAAGCGCTATAATAAAATAAACACTTCAAAAGAAAATATTTTTTAAACTGGTATATGCACATACAAAAATGTAAAAACAAAGTAATTATTTACAAAAATAACAAAAAAGAAAATAACTCAATTCCCACTGTGTAATGTGAATGCACAATCAGGAAACATACTTCAAAGTAGCCCCAATATTAGCACAATCCACACAGATACCGCTTATCAACTTATCGTGTTCATTTACCACATACTGCTCTTTCAGACTGGGCACAGATATCAGGAGTTTTATTTTTATTAGTTTAGTTACCTGTCATTTTTTCGCTTGCGTGTGTCACTTGGTGCGCACTGTATCCAGGCTGTGCTGCGTTTCCCTGCTGCTGTGCAGTTATCTGATCAAAATGTTTCTGCAAACGCTCCGTGGCTAGCATCAAGATGAAATCTCTCCTACTGATATTTTTCCCGGAGCATTGATTTTACAAAACGAAGGAATTGATGGCTGCCATGTCCAGTACATTGCAAAAAACCAGACTCTGGCAATTGCTTTCACTGAGTAAGTTTTGCGCAGATGGTGGATACTCTCTTCTCGCTTTGTTTACTGATCCAACCAGGCTGTTTTTTTTCTTCAACTATTTTTCTAATTATAGAAAAAAAATGTTTCTTGTAACCAGCGTTCCATCTAAGGCCCCATTCACACTTGGCTGATATTCCGTTTCCCGGTACGGTTCGTTTGAGTTTGCCCTTAAGTGTGAAAACTCCAAACATTCCCGGGAACGACTAAAATGAAGCACCCCGAGACCACATGAAAGAGGTGGTCTCGGCACGGTTGCACCTGTTTTGGGGACAGTTCGCTTATTTTTGCTTCAGTGTGAAAGAAAAATGTTCTCAGTTCAGTTGCGAACGTCAAGTGTACCAAAGTGTCAATTATATTTAGTTCAGTAACTGATTTAACTCGGTTGGAACTAAAACCAGAAGAATCTTGTATACAATAGTATTATTGCCATCATGGTAGCACACCTTGAAACTGAAGATGTCACTTCATGGAGATGAAGAAAAGCATTCCGTTGCCTCTTCTGCAGCTGTTGAAATACTGTACTTAGCTAACTGTGATATCGGATGGTAAACTTTAAAAGTTATATATGCGTTATATTAGATGGGCCTATATAATAAACAAATGATAACTTGATATTTGTTTTCGTAGTAGTGCCAGTAGCTGAGAGACTACAAACTCTGGGTGAGATTTTGTGCAAACAGCAGATCCCACAAGAAGATAGTCTGAACACAAAGTAAGCTATAATAATAATACAGGGTTTTATCTCATTCACGCTTCTCTCATGCACTGGTATCATTTGAATGGTAGTTTTACTTTAATTTGTAAATCCTGTGAGGTGAATACATTTTAATTAAGAATCGTATTTGTCCCAGTGCTATAAAAAAAACAATTGCGTTGTGTTCGGTTTTGCCAAGATCTACCACAGAATAGAATATGTTAAAAAAAATGCATGAGGTAAGTTATGAATAGGCTTATGAAGAGTAAGTGCAAAACGTTTTATTATTATATTAAATTATATTGTATTAAATTAAGGCTGCCAATTGCTAAGTTCATCCCTTTTCCGAAACAAAGGTCGCAAAAAGAAAAATGCCAACTTTGGATTAAGCTATGCACCCGACCTCATGACCAGCTGAACGTAAATAAAGTTCATGGGAACAAGCATTTATTTGTCTGCACTAGCCTATGAATATATGTATTTATTAGACATTCAAAAAATATCAAATTATTTATTTTAAAGTCTATAACTTTAAAGAAATGTAAATTACTACACAAGTCCCCAAAGTTCTAGGAAGAAAAAAGCAATTGTATTGTAAAAAAATATATAAAAATAAAAAAAGAAATACCTTAGCTTTCATATTAAAATGATTACAACACAACAGGAATTAATTCAAATGTTATTCACTCATCACTATAAAACTCAGTTACTTTACAACTACATTGCGTTTTTAATCGAACTCTACTCAGTTATTTTGAGTGGAGTCTCATTTTTCCGTTGTGAGCAGTAAACTGCAGCTTCAAATCAAATTTTTTGTTTACCGTCACAATAAATTTTATTGAGCTTTACACTTTTAATGTATCTAGATGACACATACTGCCTTGCCTTCTGTTTCTGTCTCAAATTTGAACAATAAGGCAGAAAACTGGGCGAGAAAGTCAGACGGATGTTAAGTAAGGAAGCCTTCTCTGGAGTCATTTTGCGGTTTGTTTGTCGGACCTAGCAACAGTAACTAGTGTGGGCGGAGCCCCAGCGTAAGGTCAATTGTAACCATCTTTAGGGCTACTAATTGTTCCATTCTTGGGAATAACAAATTCCGTTCTTCAAAAATGACTAATTCAATTTGTTCCCACTTTTTATCAAAGTATTAATTAAATATGGCATTTGAACATAAATAGAATGTTGGTAGTTAAAATAAGTAAATTTAATAAATATCACAATTCCTTTTGTTTTTTCAAATCAGACTCTTGTTGCTATAATAGTAAGTAAAGCACTTGAAGACACTTCAGACCTATCATAATGTTTCTAGACATCACGTGGCTCATTGTTGTCATTAAAATAGGCAGGAATATCTAAGAAATTATATTATAACAGTTCAGAAAACCAAATGCCCAGCACAGGAGTGAGAATCATATTTACAGTCTTCCACTAATACAGTAGTTCAGTCTACAAATAAAGTTGTTTAGAAAATACCTGTTTAGCTTATTGCTGTCATTTACACTAACAATAAAATATGAAAGAGTTTAGCAACTGTCCAGCAATGTCATCTGGGAGTAATCCTATGTACAGTACTCTACAAATTAAGGTTAGCATTTTACTCGCATTATAATAACCAGGATAAAATTTGAAACACTGACCAAGACGTGTTGACTGACTCGTTGCTCTGAAACAGGTTCAGTGCTATGTATTACCCGATTGTAATTTAAATAGTGTCCCTTTTAAAGTAAACGCATAGTTAATTGTTTTTTTCCTAATTCTTCAGTGTTATTTGCAAGATTTAAAAAAAGGCCCGTCTCCAGACAGAATGTCTTTATGAAATCAATCCTGTGTAGTGTAGTGACTTTACACAGTGTAGTGACTTTACACTTTACACATTTTTTAAGGATTGCATAGTTTTAAGCTCATTTCTTCGTCGTCAGAAAATATAATTCAATTAAAAAATGGCCACGGTTTAAAATTGCTAATTATAGCTTCATTAAAGGCAGGTAAAGTGGTAAGAAATAAACTAAACAATAATGAAATATGCAATTAATTTAGCATTGTTACTTCGGGAAAGCTCCGCTTGGGCGCAGTACCTTAGGTCTTAGTTTTTCAGCATAGAATGCACTGCTTTGCCATTATTGCCGCCTTATTTGTTTTCTTTTTCTCCATGTGATTACGACTGGCATTATGGTGTTTAGTAGTACTGACGCGTGCATGATCACACGAATTACAGGAAAATTTTAATACTATCACACCATCCTCTTATAGATAATTCTTTTAGCTGTGTCTTATTGAAACACTGCTTTTTTTTCTTCGTTGGTGCAGCCGTCATGTTAAGTTTCAGAAGAGATGGAGTGAAGTCACATGATGAATAAACTCTCAAAAAAAAAAAATAAGACGTGGTATGTCTTCTTCAATTACTATACACTTAAATGTATATTTTCAACTATTCTATATTATATATATATATATATATATATATATATATATATATATATATATATATATAATATGAAAAGTTTAGATGCAAAATGCGATATGGTATTTGCACCAAAACTGAGCTAAAAGCAGGAATATTCATCTCTCAGTGCCTACTTTCTGATGTTCAGAGTTCTTTGTCCTCAAAACACTATATACACCATGTTAAATACAATTCAAATGATCGTTTCTTTCCATAACTCGCTATACGCCAGGCTTCTAATTTAGAAAAATCTGACACATCCACTGAGTGAATCGGCATGCAGTATCACAGTCGTGTGACTATTATGGCAGCGCCCAGGAGGAGTATAGTAGCGTATTTAATCTTGTAAATTGTGATTTTATGATTAAATGATGAATAATTTAAAAAAATGCAGGGAAGTCAATTTACTAACATGGTGTAGCAATGGTGAATAAGCATTCGCAAATAATGTGCAAATAATGCACTCGATCGAACTGTGAAACCTCCCTTCACCTCCCTTGCAATGCCAATCCCACTTAATGGTGCTTTACGTTTGTGTTCTCCCTCTGCGCGGGATGTGAAGTTTATCGTTTGAATTTACTGGAATGCATTGCATCTTTAGAAGTGTAAAATCATTTTACAAAAATGTGGAGAGTTATACTTGGTTATGACCCTGACTGAAGATGTCATTAGCAAAGGGGGCCGGTGGTACTAATGAGGTCAAACAATAGGTCACGTTTTACTTAACATTTTAAAACTAACACATACAATTACCATAATGAACACTATTGTAGTATGTTGATTAAAAGATTAACACAATATTCATAAAAGTTGAGCTCTTATTTATAAACAGTAACATGTTTAAAGCTTGGGACTCCCTGTCTGTAGCTTGGTGTTGTTTAGATTATCATCAGCACATTAAGTGACTGAAAGCTGAAATTACTTTTTTAAAAACACACTTTTCTTATTCCAATACAGTATTGGTGAGTGATAATCAGTTTGTTTGAAAACCAGCCTTTCTGTGAGTGCTGCGGGGCTCAAGCACTAACGGGGAAAAATAAGGTCCTGCACAGTGCAAATAAATCACATGAAGTCAGTGGCTGCTTTTCAACCCTGAAAACACCCCCTTGCCTCAGATCTCTGCTACTCTTACTTTTCCCATTTAAGTTCCACAGTATGATGGCAGGGCCTATTGCTTTCGACTCACAAATCAAATCTCAAGGAGACATGTTGGCTAATATCGTATTCATTACCGTTAAGTTAAAATCCTGATCTAATCTTAAAGAATGACCGAGTTGACCTACCAGCAGGTCGCTGGAGCCGGCATGCATGTACTTGTCCATGAAGTCCAGGATTGTGAGCCACAGTGCAGCGAAGGTGGGCAGAGATAACAAGGGAGACAGGTGCTGGAGGAAAACCTGAGGGCAGGAAACCAGTATTCAGCACAACGTCATGAACACACCCAACGAAAAAACTTGAGGGCTTCAGCACAATGTCATGAAAAACCCTGCGACCTGACATTCACAATGTGAGTCTGTTTATGTTGTACTTGCTGTGTTTGCAATCATTCAGAGATGATTTTGATCCAGTACTGAGTTCCCTTTTGGTGTCACTATCTTGCTTTCAGCTAAATTTAGTGTCAGCTGGGAAATTGCAGACAGTCCATTGTCTTTAATGTCCTCACACTGTACCACAAGAAACTTTGATCTTTCAGTGCCACTTGTATAGCAAAGAGCAGTTGTAAGGTGCTGGCTGCTGGCTGCTATGCTACTACTACCCACAGTTGTTCACTCACAAATGAAAAAAAATATTATTTTCTGGCCTCAGTAAACAGTTCAGCTTGCATTTTCATTTTGAGAAGCGGATTTGCTATTGTTCATGTGTATCTACAGGGAGACAATGTTATATGAATTTGCCGCCACTTTGTTTCAATAGATATCGGTCTGAACAGCCAATCAGAACAACTGCCCCATGTGGCGTGAGGAGTATGCAATCCCATGCTTTTCCCACCTTTGACAGCAATGTGCAGGCTCTCATTCTGGTCTCCTCCATGCCCCCCACGTCAGCAGGGCTGATGCTCTCCAACAGTTTGGTCAGCAGCGGGAACAGCACCTGCAATACAGCAGCACAGACTCACAATCAGGATTTCAAATAACTTTCACCTTGCATACCTCGGACAAGTCTTACAGTATGAGGGAGTTCTAACAAGCCTGAGAAGCAACTTTTACCTTGCACACCTGTCCCTGCACACCTCAGCCAAGTCTTCCCGTATGAGGGAGTTCTAACAAGCCTGAGACAGATACTCTTGGAAACAATAGTGTTCTTCATTCCACACAATTAGCACTATTCTTTTTATATTTTTTAACAAGTACATTTGCTTTTTTTTATTAAACAAAATATGCTTAAATGTATGCCATCAGAAGCAATGACACAATACATCTGTATTTCCTTCATATAAAGTCAAGGAAATATATGGAAAAAACTTTCAGTGATGTATTTATACTGTATATTGGGATACTGTACAGTAACTACATTTCTAATTGTTTTTGCAAGAAAACCACTTAGCAAAGAGGCAGATGTCTCCTTATGTCCCTAGAGTCTGTCATCAAGTGTCATCCCATTCGGAGAAGTAGTTCTCTAAAATGCATGCATGCATACATACATACATAGAGAGAGATACAGGTACCACCACATGTTCCTACATTTTGATAGTAATTAATGTGTGCTGAAGAATTGACAAGTTTCAACGCAATTGATAACAGTCACTGGGGAGAACATCTGAACTGCAGTCTTTTAATTATTAGTGGAAAGCGGTTTAATTGACATTGAAAATTATTATAACCCACTGCTGACCAATTGTCTAAATCTTGGGCAATAGTTTTCCACAATAAACCTCCGTAAGTCTTTAAGTACTTTTAACATCTACAAGGATTGTCCGTCGCCCATCAAACTTACCTTGTTGAAGCAGGACTCCCACTCCAGGGCATCCAGTGTTTGAAGATCGTGAACCAATAGCGCCCTCTGCAAGTAGGTCAGAGCCTGCATTCTCACCTGCCGCCTGGCATCACAACACAGCCATGCGATACCTGGGGAGAGGCAACAGGACCAGCACATGGGGTATCTGTGACATAACCAGCCCAAGCAGAGAATACTCTAAGTAAATTACATGGGGAGAGATTACACATGTCCAGATGTTGAAAGAACGGAATCAATTCAGCCTTATGTTTTCATGACATACAATTCTGCAAGGAAGACCATGGCATGGTATAAGAAGCTTGCCATGTACATGGTCCAGATTTCTTTGCACAATGCCTATGTAGTGTACACAAGTACGGCACCAGAGTTGTCTCACATTTCTGTATTTTTGGACTTCTGTGATCTCGTCTTGTATTTGGTATACAGACATGGAAAGATCAGATATAGTGGCAAGGCTTAGCGAACGGCATTTCATTCAAACACTGACACAGTCCAGGAGAAAAGCCAAGCCACAAAAAAAGTGCTGTGTGTGTTCCTGCAAGGGCATAAGGAGAGATACATGGTACTACTGTCCATGCTGTCCCTCTCAGCCAGGCCTCTGTTTGGAGGAGTGTTTTGAAAGGTACCACACTGTAAACGAGTAATGGAAGGACTAAATAAACCCCAGAACAAACCACCATGACACATGCTGAACCAGTACCTGAGGCAACGTAACCAAAGGTAGTAAAATCCGTTGTTTTTATGTAGGGATGCACCGAATCCAAGTTTTGGGGATTTGGCCGAAATCCGAATCCACCTCAAAAGATTCGGCTGAATACTGAACTGAATACCGAATCTACAAAAATTGTCAAGAAAACTGAAGGAAACTGTTGAATGAAAAACCGACTGGCAGCTACTAACAAAGGACGCGCACAATCTATAGTTTTGAGCATTTTAGTTAATAGATGTCAGCTTGAAACGTACACAATTTACTGCAAGCCCCCTCCCCCCACAACAGAAATGTCAAAATACAGAACTGTTTACTTTACCTTTACAAAAAAGGACAGTACCTTCATTGCCATAACCAGTGGTGTACTCGAGCCAGAACAACTTTTTTTTCTATAGGGCATATGTTAAATGTTTGTAGTCAAATCTCGTGCACAATTGTATGATTCAGTCGTCTTTGTGATGCACTGAAGAGAACATTAGTAATTCTATTACAAACTACAGTATTACTTAAGCAACCTTTTCTTTTTTTTTGGTAAAAATGCTGACGACGACAACTGACAGCAGAAGTGCATTCTACGATTGTGGCCATCACAGTACGGGTTTAAATTAAAGCTGTTTTGTACATCAGTCAGAGACCCAGGGATTGGAGTGAACGACTGCGCTTGCATTTAAGATTTAATATATATTACAAAACCATAAATAAGTGCTACACATTTATTTAAAAAAACCAGAGCCACTGTTTGTTTATATATATATATATATATATATATATATATATATATATTAGCTCAAAGAGCCAGCTGCCCAACGTTTCGATATGTTGTACATATCTTTCTCAAGGGAGCCTCTGTAAAAAAGCTAATACATATATATATAAAAGCTAATATTCTGAATGTGGTGTACAATTAAATTGTTCAAAACTTTCTGCAAATAGTCTTTAAAAATACATTTTAAGAAAATGTACTAAAACAGTTCTTAATTGTTGACGAATAAAAATAGAGCGTTAGTGTGATTCGTAAATGTATTGGATGCAGCGCTCCAGAAAAAAGACGGGGGGAGGACGTGATATACTACAGCGTGGTGATTGAAGTTCTGCACTGGAGAAGACATAATAGAAAATAATAGAAAAAAAAAAACAAGCATAATAAAAATAGCCAAAAAAATAACCAAACCACCAAAGACAACATTAACTCACTACATGCTTTCAAAACCAAATTTGGCTGGAACAGCAGCACTCAGCACTGGGGGAGTAGCCTCAACTTCACTTGCGAGACGCACGCATTACCTAAATAAATGTTCCCTCAAGTTCAAGTACAAATAAAATGTGAATTCCAATCATTTATGTTAGAAAAATCTATATTTTAATTGGCGTTCCGGTACTTTAAGATTTAGGACTACACCACTGGCCATAACCCACTATTTTCTTTAATGACGTTTCAACCTGTGTCACCTGATCTGAGATAGAGCTATGAGGAAACAATTACCGTGATGAGTGACATGAATGATCTCCCTGCGAAATAAAACCCACTCTGATTTAAATGCATCGTGTGTGTAACACATCAAATAAGCTATGAAATATTTTAATAAAACACAACAGTTTCCAAATGGTTCAACTTGTATTGGCACATTGTAATACCGTAAAATGTAATTTACTAAAGCATATATTATTCAACGTCTTGCACATATGACAGTTGTAAAGTTCCAAAAAAAGATATTTCTGTGCACTGATTTATTTATTTTTTTTCAGAATAATCTCTAGAACATGTTTGACAGACAAGGCAACAAAGCACAAAAGTCTACAACAGTTTGCTGTTACCATATATTACAGGTTTACTGCATAAATTTAGTGCATGAAAAGTGTGATGTGAATGTGCTGTTGCATATGGGGGTATGTTTGCATTCAGCAGCTGTGTGTACGTGCGCCACCAGTAATTTAGGGAGTTGAGAGCTTGTTACTAAATACTGTACAACAGTTAAGTTCAATACCGGATTCATGTCTTTAATTTAAAGAAGAACTGCACACATCGGAGGGATGTATTAAAATGTATGTGCGGATGTAGGATCCAGTTCACCGAATCCTAAGTATTCGGCCGAATCCAAACCCTGTTCAAAAAGCAGGTATTCGGGCCGATTCTGAAACCGAATCCTGGATTCGGTGCATCCCTATTTTTATGTCATGCAACAAGATTACCTTGGGCTCCTGAAGGATTACGGGTAACAAACCATTGAAGGGAGATGTTATGTTAGCTAATCCTAAAATCTTCATTTTGTGCAGATTCAAAAAAATGTATACTTCTGCCAGGATATCTCATTCTTTGGTGGCATATTGCACACTTACAATTGGGTGTTATACACCATGGGCTGCACAATTCGAAGTGGAAAAGTCAGAAGTAGTCTGGTGTCAGTCTAGAGCATGTAAAACCACCAAAACCAATGAAAAGATGCACACAGACATAGGCAAATCCAGCAGCTTAAGGGATAAATGTGATGTAGGTAAAATACATTTTATGAAAAAGTAGCGTTTTATTTATAATAGCAGCTGTATTTTGTGGTCATATGACCAAAAATCCACAAACCCTTGGCACCAATGAAAACTTCACAGCGTGACAAAAAAACAACAACAAAAAAATAGTTTGCTGGGGTATCTGAAAGGGAACATATGGCAATTTTGATGTAAAACAGCTGACTCTTAAAATCATACATTCTTGTAGGACAGAGCACCACAAGGGCCTTAGCAGAGAAGGGGTAAGCCTCAAGTTGCAGTTCTGAGATCAATCAGCTATTAGGAACTGGACAAGCTGACAGGAGCCGATCGGCCTGCTCCTGTTCATAAATGTTCTTATGTAGATATATGAAATGTACCTTGCAGTAAAGGACACCAGCAGTTTGACCACAGTGTTCTGGAGTCAGCTGCGATCTTCCTGCTGGCTGCCTCTAGGTGGCACTGCTCCTCCGCCCAGGAGCTGTAGATGCTGGCAGCACGTGTGTGCAACGTGTGCATCAGATCGAGCAGCTAGACACACAGGGAGAGTGGAAAACATCATGAACACACACATGCATGCCAACAGCAGCATATAAAACAAATATGGAAACAATAGCAGCACGCTAAACCAACACAGAAACAACCAAGCGCCACAAAGCTTACAGTAGCTTAGTCAAGTCAGTCTCTCTTTTTTTGGGATCTCTCTGCACCTGGGGAGGGTTGCCATCAAATCCTAAAGGACACTAAAGTAGGTTGTAACCATTAGTAAACTAACTTTTATTTCCCATTCTGCTTCTATGCTTAAGTTGTCGGACGAATCCCTCCCGCAGTGATTCATTTCAATGTTTGTTTTTACCGTAAAGTAAATTCATGAAAAGATTGCTTCATTAAGTTGTTCAACTTGGTTTTATTACATAATGTTTAAGTTCTGGGAATACCACAAGATACCAAGCTGAACTAAAATCCGTCGCTCACAGTTGTTTTAGATGCTTACCTAGTTGATTAAATGGCTTTCTCAGATATAATGTGTTTATAGTTATGGATGAACATTTCACTATTAATGACTGATCACTGTTCTTAATGTTGTAAACATCCAAAGTATACTGTTTTATTAAAAGGAATACAGAACCCATTGGTTTAATATTTATATAATTTAAATTATTTTTTTAGTGAGTGACTCTTCTAACTAGGTACAGTGCTTTATAACTGGCATCACTATATGATTTCTGTTACTATTAGTCACAAAATTAGCCTGTGATGCTACATTGGGTTACACTTTGGGTTTCTTGAAACAAAAAAAACAAACAAAAGACAAACAAACAAAAAAACAGCCACTAAAAAGGCCTGTGTGTAACTACTGATACAGGGGACACTAGGGAGTTCAGCAGTCCAGATGCCACCCCCTGTACTGTGCCCTGCCCTATGTAAAGAGGAAAGGAGGATGGGAAAGGCCTGCTATACTTACATCCTGACTAACCTGTAATGACACCGTGTGGTAGCTGGCGGGGACGCCCTCATCCTCCTCATCGTCACTGTGTGACCGGGATAGCCGCTGGCTCGACACCTTCGCTCTCCGAACAGGCACCCCTTCCTTCTCCCTCGGCTTCCGCCGGAACCGCGTCAATTTCGGCTCGTACTTGTGGCTCTTGGACCTCTTTTCATGGGCTTTATAGCCTGAATCAAAGCCAAGGCAATAGTTCATTTTACCCCATTGAATTAAGTCATGTTGAAGGCTACAAGCTGAAAAAAGTTTCATATTTATACCTGCAAATGTGCAATTACTTATTTTAATAATGCAAATATAAATTTGAGATTGTTTTGTTTAAACAAGCAATATCTTTTTTCCAGAACTGACTGGGATCACATTACCAGGAGCAAAAGAATATTGTTAAATTCCACACCAAATCTCTAAATTGAAGACACATGTAATTTACACTAGGGGGAGCTAGTTACTAGGAAATGATAAAACAAGCCATTTTTTTGGATAAACTGGCTGTGGCAGTCTCAATAATATATCAGCGTCATCAGTCCAATGATTTCAGTGCTTTGCACTTTCACCAATACATCTCCTTGACCTGAAATATGACTGTTTTAACAGCTGGCTTGGCATTGGGCAGACAGGTCCAGCAAGCTATGATTTAAGTGCAGTGGACCGCACACCCCTTCCTCTTGTCTGTGTACTTGACGCCCCCATCTCCCACATATGTACATATACTGTAAAAAAAATAACAAATAATCCAATATGCACACTGCCTTCACTGTATGTCTTCGCTGTTGTGAATTTTCTTTTGCACAAACAAGACAATGATCCATCATAATTAGAGCAAAGTGCAAATAATGGTTTACACATTGTGTCCAACGCTTACTAATGTGCACACCACATAGTTCGCCCATAAACAATGTAAAATCACCAGATGGCAGCGGACTTCGTCCAATAATATGCAAGCTTAAAAGACACCAGTCGGATGCACAGCCATCTAAAAACAGTGACTTCTCAGTAGGTGTCAGCAGTAAGATTTGCTTTAAGTTAATATGTACAGGTTAAGATGTGCACAATCTTTTTTTTTTCTTCTTCGCACGCTCCCAAGGATACAGTTTGAAACCCCTGGTTGATTGAATGAAGCAGCTGGTTCTCACCTCCATTGAGGCTGGCTTCTACAAAGACACGGATGGTTTTGACACACAGCTGGAAGTTCTCAGGTGTGACGTGTGCAGCGTCCCTCACGATGAAGGATAGGGACTCAACGCACTTGATGAGGGACTTGGTGTCATGCAGCCCCAGGTCCTGCCCCAGAGTCAGGCTGTACTGGTTAACGGGAGCAGTGCCGGACTTGCTGCAGTCGAGATCATCCCTCCCAACCTGCACACAGTCAAGGGCACCATGTGAAAGCAGGTCATTAAAAGCATTAACACAAGCACACCTGCACAAATCTATTGGAGCTTAAACAGCAAAGGTGAGACATTGGGCTGTTTTTATTCATTTCCTAACACCAAAATCACATTTGCAGAATTTTTTATGAAAGTAAAATAAAACTTACTAAACCACTCAGGCGGTTCATTTATGAACTTGATTGTGCCTGTGTTGACTATTACTAGTTTTCACAGTTTAAACCTATTTCACAGTCCCCGGTTTGTGCTAATCTTTGATCACCTTGCTTCTCAAAAGGTAACATTAGGTAGTACAAGATTAGTGCTAAACAGAGGTCTGTGAAAGCAGCTGTAAGAGTTCCTGAATTGTACTTTGGTTTAAAAGAATTAAAAAATAGATAACAAGTGTGAGTTTGGCAAAGTACATACACACACAGAGATGAAACCATTCTGAACGTCTTTCTTACAACATAAACTTTATCATATTACATTTGACCTCACTTCAAGTCCTTTTTAAATATATAAATAACCACCAATGACCATGAGCAACCACATGTCTGTGTGTTTAGACAGAACAACTCCCTTACCACTAACCAGCCACTGCTAGCCACATCCACATCAGTGACGGAGCGGTGAATCCTGGACTGCTTCCCGTGCTCCGCGTAGATCTCAGAGTCCGAGGTGTATCCCCGGTCCAGGCAGACATCACTGGGGTGGGAGGAGGAGAGCTCACTGTCTGACTGAGCACCTGGAACAAGGCAAGGCAAGACAAGTACAATGCCAATCATTAGATCATTCAAATGTGCCACGAACTCCAGTGTTCTTTACTTAGCTTATACACCTGTCTGTAACTAACTCAAGTAAAAGTTTGCCCAGCCTATCAGGAACCAGGTGAAGTTGATTGTCTTTATTTTCTGAGCTAAGTCAACTCTATTTGATCAGAGAGCAGGAATAACAAGCAGGAATGCTGTTAGCTTGCTCACCTCTTTATGATCATTAATTAGCTTTACCAGAATAACAAGGCCTACTCTCCAAGACTGAGGTCCAGATCTCTCTAGGCAGCCATGGATAGATCGAGTTCTAGCGAGTGAGAAGACAATGCAGATCCAATGCCCACAGTCTTTTTTTCTATTAGTTTGTAAAGGGGCCATTGACACCATAAATGAACAGGACCCTGCTTTAATTTAACAGCAATCCTATAAAACCCCCAATCTGTAGGCTGCTGTTCTTACTTAACAGTAGGACCCTAGGTAGGCAAAACAAATCACATCAGCCTCTAGCACTCCTTTCTATTGATTTTCAAAAGTAATTTCTGACTTGCTGTTTTTGTTAAAATGAGCAGCAGGTGTGCTTTCCAATTCTCCTAATGTCTTGCTCCCTGGTTGTATTGTTTTCCTTGAAGCAGCTGCTTATCGCACTGCTGGGTGTCAGGTTTCCTACAGACTGCCGATTACCTGTGTCATTATCTGGCCCTGCGGTGGCTTGCAGGGAGGGTGGGGCTTTCACTCCGGCCCCAATGCACTCCAGCAGGGAGAAGAGGGTGTACCAGTCATCACTGGAGTGGATGTTGGCCGCGTTGGTCTTCAGGAGTTCATGAAGCCCGTAAGAAACATCCCTGCTCACTCGGGACAGGACATTCGGCTTCATCATGAGCAGCAGCCTGAGGGAGAGGAGGACCTGCAGACAAACAACGAGCACACATTTAGTGAGCTCTGCCACCCCCACACCCAATTCACAACCTACCTGCTTCTCAAGAACTGTTATCAGTGATAAGGGGACACGATATGCAGCCAAAAGTGAAACCAGGGCTTGGCATGGCTGAGCTGTGCCTCTACCATTAAAAGATAGCTCTCAGTTTCTAAGCTCACCAATTTATTAACTTTTTTTTTTTTTTTTTTTTTTAATAACATTTCAATTAATAAAGTTTGTTGAAAAACGCAGTCATGCTTTATTTTACGGGCCACTTTTTTTAGTTTATTAACTGCTAACAAACGTTGTTCATTTTGAGCTAAGGGTTTTCATTAAAATCTTTTTAAACTAATGTAAGGGACAGTGTTATGTGATGCACTGCCATTACAGAGTCTGTTCCCCATCGGTGAGATGAGGATGAAAGCTCTATAACCACAAATTCAGACGAGCTAAGACGTGAACACACCCGCTCATAAAAACTGATTTAATTTGCTCAACATTACTACAGTAACAATTCTAACCCATTTCAAATATATGATCGACTGCAAATTGATAATCTATATGGCTCTGAGGTTTGTAGTTTTAGCTATTGTATATTAACTAACAATTAACAGAAAAATAAATCATGTATATTAACATGTTCATTAGCTGTCTGTTAATAGTTTATAGACAGCGCTTAAAATAAAGCATGACCAAAAATGCTTTCCTGGGAGTGGCTTAAAAAACTGTTGCGACACTAACGACATATCTCTAGGCATTTCCAATATACATGGATTACCAGCTGCATTGCCATGTATACCATAGCTCTGTTAAATGTGTTTTGCTTGGGTACCTGTGAGCTGATGTCTTCCCTTCGCAGTAGGCGTATTGCCAGCCTCAGCAGCCCCACCACAGCCCGCTCCACAAGGAAGCAGTTCTCGGTGGCGTGGACACAGAGGTGACACAGGTGATCCCGGACTGTCTGCCACACACAGGAAACACGGTCCCTACCGAACGAGCAGCAAAACACCATTGTTTCTTTTATTTTTTTTCTTTCATAGATTTCTCATGCTCTGTGCAATGGACAAGACTCAATTTCTCATTCTCTTTCAGGCAGACTTGTTTATGGATTTACTTGCTTATTTGTTGTAAGGAAAATACATACAACTTAAACTATATAAGTTAAGCTTAGTTGAAGGACTCGGGAATGTGCTTTAAATGTAGGATTAATTGGTAACAGTTACAAAAAAGCAGAAACTTTGGAATGAAAATGCAAGGTTTCACAAACCCTGATTAGCTTTACTTTGACAACCTAACCTGAGGTAACACTACATTGTCCAATATTAGTGGCAACCAGGGTCTGTGAAACCAGGTGTTAAAGCTGAGGTAGCTAAACTGTGGGTTCCCTGTCCACTAAGAAATTCATCTTGAAGTCTGTCAATTAATCTCATTACTACCTATTAGAAGGACAAATTTCAGGTCTAAGTTTAAACCTCAAGGTATAAAGGTTGGCAATAATCAGATATCAATTCTGAAACACTAAGGCTTAGTGGTGTGGTCGTTTAGAAAAGCTCTCCACTCCAGCTCACCTATTCTCCAGCACAATCCGGAGCAGCATCTCCAGGCAGAAAGCGGCATCTTCCTCATCGTAGGTTTCCTCATCCGGGGTCACAGAGATCAGTGCCTATTCAAAACACAGCAGTCAGCAGCAAAGGACAGTGAAGCCCTAGCTGAAATGTTCGTGTGCCTGGCTAGATGGCCCTGGCTTTGCTCAGTTTGCTTGATCTAGCTAGTGGGCAAACAGAAGTGAAGAGGTCAAATCACTTCAACACAGAGTATCTCAAAATGTTCCAAAAATATTGCAATTGCAATAAGATCATAATAAATGTTTTGCACATTACCACCTATTTCATAAATTTGATTGCGTATTTAAGGTAACTACTATTCTCGCCTTATTACTCCCCCTATACTGGATAAATAATATGCCCAAACAAGAGCCTGTGTTTGCACTGTAATACATCCAATTGCACTGGACCTGTCACAGAGTGCCTTTAAGATTCATTGTGTGGATAGCTGTGATTCAAATCACCATTGGAAGGAAGTTTGTGATAAGTGTAACCCTGCTGAGTAGCAGGTAATAATCAAGGTAACCATCATGCTCCTGAATGTGGAGGGCGGTCCTGGTAAGCAGCCAATGCCACTGTCTTTTTCTACATTAGTGCAGCCCAGCTTCATTTACGCCATGGGGCTGTTACTCACCTTCATTAGTTCCTGTAGTGATTCCAGCTGAAGGAATTTACTCTCTGTTATCAGCTTCTCAGGATCACATTGCTGAAAAAATTAAAACATGTCAACTACTTTGCTACCCTTTAAGGACCAAATTTTAAAAAAGCACTTCGTTTTGATGACTTACAAGGCCACCCCTACTTTGCAGTACAGCAGTGGTCAGCAATTAAATTCGACAGCGGGCCAAATTACCCGTGGGTAGCTGCAGATCGTACCACTTGCAATCCACCCCCCCCAACACCCCCCTCCAGCTCGTCAAGCCAGTTGAAAACAAACCAGAAAGGAAAAGAGAAGTAACAATTGTGATAGTATGTCTTTGTAACCGCCAAATAAATTAGTACAATAATACAGTATAGCATCTGTGTTGTAGATATTGAGACAAATTAGTTTAGTTTAACATTCTGATATGTTGTAAAATGACTCCCAACGATGACAGACTACTGTACAACTAAAAGACAATTTCAGTGATCGCTTTGACAACTTCAGCATTCCCAGGTACGTAAATCGTTTTTGTCCATGATCCGTTTTCAATCAACAGGATTTCTCATCCCATGCAAAGCAAGTGCTTCCTGCAAATCGACAAAGCAGCAACTAAAACTAGTAGTATATTTGCAAGCAAGCATCGTCATTGCTGAAAACTGAATTCATCAAAGCAAATCTGGAATCATTCTGGTCCGCCTGTATATGTCCAGACAACTACCGCTGGCTCTATCTGCGCTCTCCATGTTTGGATCTATTTACACATGTGAAGCGGCTTATTCCACAAAGAATTCAATATTAAAAACAGATGCTCGAAACAGGCTGACACAAGAATCTATCACACCTGGTGTTCTAAAGCTGATCACAGAACAAAAGTGCCATTTTTTTCATTAAATTTGTCATAACACAATGAAGCTTTTAAAATAACAATGTATGCTACTTTTGAATTTTGTCTGATGTTATTCTGCGTTCCTGTCTATGTAGGAAAGTGCCATTTCTCATTTAATTTGTCATAACACAATGAAGCATTAGAAAAAAAAAAAAAAAAAAAAAACATATGCTACTTTTGAATTGTGTTTTATGTTATTCTGCATTATGAGGATTCCAGTACCATAGCGAGACATAAATATATCATAACAAAATCTGAACACTGAAAAAGTACTGTGCTTTGGAACTGATATTGCAAAACACTTAATTTTCTCTTACTCACAAGAAATATATGAAGATCACACGGAGAATACTCCATGACAGCCCCATTGCATTAATACTAAAATGAATTTCTGCTTTTGCTCAGCCCTTGATACAGCCCTGCCAGGAGTCATCCGCAGGCGAGACGACACCTGTTGGTGGGCTGGACTTGGCCCACGGGCCGCCATGTGCCGATCACTGCAGTACAGGCTTGAAACACATTTCATTGCATAGGGGAGGACTGAGGTGCACAGCCTGAGGTGCATAGGATGAGAAAGCCCTATCCCTGTTCACAGCTTGGTTAAGGGAACAGTTAAAAGACCAGCATTGGTGGACTGTAGAGCGTGACCTGGAGTGTAATTTGACAGGAGGTCAGGAGATGTAAGGGGAAGAAATTACCTTATTAGCCTTAAAAGTCAACAATAACATTTTATAATCAATACGGAATTTAACCGGCAACCAGTGTAAAGATCTGAATACAGGGGTTATATGTTCACTGGAGCGAGACCTGGTTAACACCCTAGCAGCTGAATTTTGACATGCTGGAGTTTTTGGACAGTATTCTTTGACACCCTAGTAAGTAGGGATCTGCAATAATCAAGTCTGGAAGAAACAAAAGCATGTATAAGTTTTTTCTGCAGCAGACATTGACAAGGCAGGGCACAGTCAAGCAATGTTCCGAAAAAAGACAACTTGGTAATATTCTGAACCTGCGGCTTAAAAGTTAGACTAGGGTCAAAAATGACCCCCAAGTTTTTCATTTTGGAACCAATGATATAAAGACCCTTAGAATAAATGTGTATTATGTCATTGCAATCACTCAGCCCAATCATCAATATTTTTCATATGTTTTTATACATGTGTCTCTAAGCAGAATACATAATACATACTTAAACTTAAAAATAAATAAATAAAATAAAACAAATATTGTGTTAAAGTTTGTATGGTTTCTGAAGAACTTCATAATGTTCCCCAGAGTGTTCTGAAAAAAAGGACACCAATTCAATAGTGCTACTGTAAAAAATTGATTTTTAGTGAATCTTTATAAGAAAGTCAACTACAGCCAAAAAACAGCTGGTCCTGGGGGAGCATCCCACAAAAAAGTGCTCGGTCCTGAAAGGGTTAAGAAACCTGCTAGTACATATCTCATAAAGAAACCATTGTAGACAAACAGTAATAGGTATTTTCACTTTACTTGACACAAACCCTGTTAAAGAAAGTTAGTTTTCATGACTTTACTTCAGGTTATATGCTGTACTTCCTAGGTCATTTGGCAATGTCTTTGTCATTATGGGAAGCTAATAGTTGGTTACTGACAGTGAAGAAGTTGAAGGGGTGGGGCTGCTCCCCCTAATCCTTGACATGCTGTCATTCGGAGCCCAAGTTGTGAGGTTATAAAGAGGTGAGGCTGTGTACCTTTATACAGTCGACAGCTGCTTGTTTAGCCTCCTGGTTCTCAGTGGATGGGCCCCTCTGTCCAGACTGCTCAGTACCACTCAGAGTGAGCCAGCTCACAAAACTCAATACTGCAGACTCGCCTCTGTGTGGACAGACAAGGGGCTACATTAACAGTGCACTACAAAACAACACTGCAGACTCATCTGTGTGGAGAGACAGTGGGTTACATTAACACTGCACTACAAAACACAACACTGCAGACTTGCCTGTGTGGAGAGATAGGGGGCTACATTAACAGTGCACTATGCACATTACATTACGACTTGAGACAATTTACATAAAAATAAATACAAGATTGTTAAAATAACAAATAATTTAAAGATATTTCAATGGTATTTTCCTAATGCATGTACAAAATTATCTATATTTGTTTTGTTACTATTTACAGCACCACAAACGCAACATTTAAGAGTCATGTGATTCATGTACACAGGGAACACGATTTTTGTACACTGCAATACCATGCTTCTAAATAATAACAAAGAACTGTCATCTTATTCAATGTCGTTGTACCACATCATTTGCACATCATCCACATACAGTACACCAATATAATGTGCACATGACGTATACCAGCTAGACTCCGAAATCCTCCTTACCGATTTGAAGGAGTTTCTTCACGCTGCAGTGAGATTTTTCCATTGGGTTCCACAAAGTCCTCAACCTTTAATGAATACAAAACTATTCATTAGAATTGCTTGAATATTTTTCTCCTCTGAACTGACAAGTAGTAATAAGTAAAGACATGGAGTAAGTGGCAGTATAATACTTTCTGAAATTTGAACTGGTCACAGGAAGCCACTGTATTACAAACAAAAGTGTTTAGTGTAAAAAGGTAGTGTTATGACATGTAACTGCACATATAGTCCTAATCGAATGCAGTGATCATCTATAGCTGACTAACAAAGAATCTATGGGTACAGGGGCTGAGCCACAGGGCTCGCTGGACTCCCAGCTCCCCGCTGATTCACTGTTTATACAACCCATGGGAGCATTCTGATGAGCCCAGTCAGAATAGCACTATACCTGTGGCTATCCGGTTCACAAACCATGTATCCCTGTTGAGGTAATTGGAGATATCACAGTGCAGTGAAGGGTGCTGACCCAGGAGCAGAATTGCAGGAGCGCAGGGGAACTTTGCTGCTGCTTTGCTGGTGTGTAAGAAGTATGCCGGGTAAGGTCTCACTCACCTCAACCATGGCTTTAGGGAGCAGCTCAGCACGGAACAGCTGCAGCATGGAGTCCATAATGTTCTTCCAGCCTTCCCTCAAGATGTCGCCATGGCGATGGGACAAATTAAACATGGCCTTGGCAGCAACCTGAGCCTTGGCGTTGCTTCCAAAGACAGTGGGCAGAGTCTCAACAGACTGGGAACAGACTGCATCATTAGAAATCACCATTTCATGGCTACTACTATCTATGTACAAATACACACATTTCCCCACTGTGACACAGCAACCAAGAACTGTATTACTGAAGGCAGCATCTGATGTTGTAAATGTATTCATTTGTCAAGATTTTTTAAACCACAAGGTTGAGGTTCACAACACTAACCACTGTATTAGTCAGCATGGCTTCCCTGTCAGTACATTGCAGTGGAATGCATTACTTCTAAAGCATATGCTTGCAGATATGGAGATTTGGTGACTTGGCTTTTGAAAGGTCACAGTTCTTAATAAAAGGTTTATTTTGCAAACAATCTCCTAACCATTCTTTCCACATTCACTCACACATACGTTGGTTTAAAGATTTTGCATTGAGTCTCACTATATTTTGATTTACTATTCCTAACTCCAGTCAAACAAAACTCCACACAGGGTGAAAGTCAACAAAAAACTAAATATTTGGGCATTTTTAGTTTGTTTTTTAAAAAAAGTATTGACTGTTTAACATCTATTTAAACACTACAAGGATTTTGCCTGTGTTCTCATAAGGTAGGTTTTGTCAGACTTGTGGACTTTTTTGACCCAGCAAGCACTATAAACCTGCCCAAACACACACACACTCTGCTGCTGCTCACACTATAAAAGCAGAGCAGGCTCTGCATAGACTAACAATCCACAGGGCTTTCAAAGGGAAATCTCTCCTCAGAGCATCATTAAACCACGAAGATACCGAGCTACTGCACCTA
Source organism: Polyodon spathula (assembly GCF_017654505.1). Classification (NCBI taxonomy): domain Eukaryota; kingdom Metazoa; phylum Chordata; class Actinopteri; order Acipenseriformes; family Polyodontidae; genus Polyodon; species Polyodon spathula. Next base: position 23,627,820 of record NC_054546.1, read on the forward strand.
ACCTCACCACCATACCTGAGAGGTTACATCTGATGCACCTCCAGATACTGACACATGAAGTAAACGACTGCTTGATGAAGCCCCCAGCTCAGCCCAGCTGTGTGTCAGAACTCACCTCACTGCTGAGTGTTGTAAACTTGCAGAGGGAAATTATTAAATTGTCAAACACATCACTCATTCCGTAGTGGGCAGAGATCATCGCACATTTCCTAAATCGAGGGAACAGTGAGAAATCATTTCATTAACTTGAAAGGATAGCGTGTATCGATCACATGAAAGGCATACTGTGCTTTAAATGTAGACACTTCATTGCAATGGCCCACCTTCAAGTTAATTTTAACATAATTAGCTAACTAAGTTAAAATGTTAACCCATGAAGGTGAAATAGGTAATACAAAAGTACCTAATAAAAATTATAACATTGTAATTTAAACGTTATTTCGGAATATAAAAACACACAGATACACAGAGCAGTCACCCCCACACATAGACACACACAACAGCAACAGATACACACACCGTTTTCACAAAGTCTGTGTTCCAGAGCACAGTTTCCCCCACCTGAACCCAGAGATTGCTTTCTGGATGATGGTCTCGTCCATGCTCTTGTCAAAGACATAGGAGAGCGCAGCAATGGTGGGGCCCCAGGTCATAGTGAACAGGTCATGGTCATAACTGCCTGTCGGCAGGTGGAGGAAGTCCCCCTCGGAGTTGGCTCCACGGTGCAGCAGCACACTCCACATGTAATTTTCCTTCACCAGGCCGGTCTGTTCCTCTGGCATCACAATCTCGTCAGTCCTGCAGATAGCAGACACAGTACCTGAACACCACCCAACATGGCTCGAATACAAACCAGGTCCAACAAGGTCATAATAAAAAATATATATACAGGGTTTTCAAATTGACATTGTTCAAGTTTGTCTTTTCTTGAAAAGTTATTTTAATTGAAGTAATTTAAAAAAAAAAAAAAAATTATTATATATATATATATATATATATATATATATATATATATATAGATATATATATATATATATATATATATATATATATATATTGGGGTACACACACACAAACAAATGCATTATTTTTACTTTAAATATATAAAAAAATCTTGACAAAAACAGTGCACGTCATTATTGCGCTCTCGTTAAATAGAAGTTTTTGCCCGCTGTCTGATTTTCTGCATTTCTGCATATTTCTGACACTGAATGTTATCAGATCTTCAACCAAAATCCAATATTAGATAAAAGGGACATTAAGTGAACAAATAACACAAAATGTTGATACTTATTTCATTTATTTATTAAATAAAATTTATGCAACACCCAATGCCCCCGTGTGAAAAAGTAATCGACCCCTTAGACTCAATAACTGGTTACGCCACCTTTAGCAGCAATTACTGCAACCAAACGCTTCCTGTAGTTATTGATCAGTCTCTTACAACGCTATGGAGGAATTTTGGCCCACTCCTTCATGCAGAACTGCTTCAACTCTGTGACATTTGTGGGTTTTCGAGCATAAACTTCTTGTTTCAGGTCCTGCCACAACCTCTCAATAGAGTTTAGGTCTGGACTTTGACTAGGCCATTCCATAACTTTAAATTTCTTGTTCTTCAACCATTCTGATGTAGACTTGCTTGTGTGTTTTGGATCATTGTCATGCTGCATGACCCAAATGCACTTCAGCTTCAGCTCACGGACGGATGGCCTGACACTCTCCTGTAGAATTGATAGAGAACAGAATTCATGTTTCCTTCAATGATGGCAAGTCATCCAGGTCCTGATGCAGCAAAGCATCCCCAAATCATGACACTACCACCACCATGCTTGACCGTTGGTATGAGGTTCTTAGTGTGGAATGCAGTGTTTGGTTTTGCCAGACATAACGGGGCCCATGTTCGCCAGAAAGTTCCACTTTTGACTCATCTGTCCATAGAACATTGTTCCAGAACTCTTGAGGATCATCCAGGTGCTTTTTGGCAAACTTGAGATGAGCATTCATGTTCTTCTTAGTGAGCAGTGGTTTCCGCCTTGCTACTCTGCCATGAATCCCATTTTTGCCCAGTGTCTTTCTGGTGGTGGAGTCATGAACATTGACCTGGATGTTGTTCTAGGGTTCTTTGTGACTTCCTGGACGATTTTACGCCTTGCTCTTGGAGAGATTTTGGCAGGACGGCCACTCCTGGAAAGATTCACTACTGTCCCAAACTTTCTCCATTTGGACAATATGGCTCTGACTTTGGTTTGGTGGAGCCCCAGAGCCTTAGAAATGGCTTTGTAACCCTTTCCAGACTAATAGGCATCAACAACTTTTTCCCCTGGAGGTCTTCAGGAATTTTTTTTTAATCATGGCATGATGTGCCTCTAGAACCTGTGTGCTGACAACTTCACTCTGATGGTAAGGGCCAAAGTTAGTCAGATTTATATTGGGCAGGGCTAGCCCAAATCAGGCGTGATTGTTAACCAAAGTATTCAAACAGCTGACACTAATTATTCCTTTAATTGGGCTGATTTAATTAGGGGGGCAATAACTTTTTCACACCTGAAGATTGCATGTTTGATTACCTTGCACACCAAACAAATGAAAGAAGCATCAAACTTTGGTGTCATTTTTTCTCTCAGACTCCCTCTATATACTATTACAACCCACAAAAACATCTGACCAAATTCAATGTGAAAAAAGTGCAAAAATGCAGAAAATCAGACAGGAGGCAAATACTTTTTCATCGCACTGTATATCCAAAATAACAACATTTTAATTTACCACTCCCTGTTTGCGTGAATTTCAGAATGATACTTACTGTTCATTAATACCATAATACAGAGTTTTTTTTTTTTTTTTTTTTTTTTTTACATTGTGTCTTTGTAATACTGGTTTGATGTGGGAATCTGTTTAATTCTGCATATTACACACTGGTGTCCAAAAAGAGACGGGTCTATTGCCTTCACTAAATTCACAAATTGCTATAAATATTGCTTTTGATTTATTATTATGAAAGACAAGACACCTTTCACACCAAGCAGAACTGGAGCCTTTTGTAAGGTCGGGACAGGGCTCTCAATTTGAATTATTAAACCAGTGTTTTTTCTCTTTCACTGTTTGTTTTACTGTTACAATACAGATGTATGTTGTTCAGAACCAGTTTCAGCTACTTGCTCTCTATTCAGTATAAATATTGTTTTGCTTTTTTCCCCATTCCTGTTCAAATAGCCTAAGCCTTATCAGTAATTCCCAGTGCGTTGTATAAATCTAACATTATAAATATTATAGCCTATGTATTTAAATATTGTGAATTATTTGAGAAATAAATAATAATAAATCAATAGAGGTGTCGTCTTGGATAAAGGCAGCAGCTAAATAAATAATAATAATAATAATAGTCAAGTTAACCATTACAGTATGCAACAAGAGAATATCAAAATATAAATGACATAGAAAGGATAATCGTGGAAAGACAATATTTTAACTATTGCTGATTATATATGGATGTTTTCTGCATTCTTATAGTTCACTTATCTGTGCACTCAACTTCTTTAGAATGCAGACTTTGCTTACATTCCAGTTTGTTTATAGTTTCCAAAGTTACTTTTTATTAGGTTGGTCTCATATTTTGCACACTACTCTGTATAGCGTGCAATTTAAAGCAATAGTGGTATATTTAAGTTGAGTGAAAGAGAATGCTTTATCACAGTATTTAATCAGTTTCCTTAGCAAATACCAGTTCTTTTTCAGCCAATCTTGTATTGCAATGTTTCTTACTGTTGATCTTGCCTTGCTGATAGCAACGCTGAAATAAAGCTCCTTCATTGCACTAACAGAGTTAGTGTGTGTGTGTGTGTGTGTGTGTGTGTGTGTGTGTATATATATATATATATATATATATATATATATATATATATATATATATATATATATATACACACACACACACACACACACACACAGTACCAGTCAAAAGTTTGAGTACACTTGCTGGAAACTATGTTTTTTTTCATAATTGACAATGTTTTACGTCGTATATGTTTCTGTAAATACTTGAAAATGAAAACACATGTTACCAGATACAAAACAAAACATAAGGCATATCAAAGTAATGTTCAACAAAATTGAAATTGTCTCAATCTTGGATTCCTCAAAATAGCCACCCTATTCCTTAATAACAGCCTCACAAACCTGAGGCATTCGGTTAACAAGTTTCAGCAGGAAATCATGTCTTTCCAGCTCTTCTGAAGCAATTCCCAGAGATGTAGGGCATTTGTGGGTAGCTTTGTTTTGATTCTTCTGTCCAGTTCATCCCATACAAGTTCTATGGGGTTGAGGTCTGGAGACTGGGCAGGCCAGGTCATTAGGTTGAGTTGTCCTTCACTTTCCTTCTTTGCCAGATAGTTCTTGCACAACTTTGAGGTGTGTTTCGGGTCATTATCTTGCTGAAGAATAAAGGACTGCCCAACTAGCCGTAATCCTGATGGAATGGAATGCCTCTGAAGTACGCTATGTTAGCCATGCTGGTTGAGCTTGCCATGGACTTGGTAAAGATCACCAACTCTGTCACAAGCAAAGCAACCCCTGACCATGACACTGCCTGCTCCATGTTTGACAGTGGGAACCACACATGCAGAACTCATGCGCTCACCCTCTCTGCATCTTATAAATACTTGTTGGATGGACTCAAATATTTCAAATTTTGACTCATCTGTCCATAAGACCAACTTCCACTCCTCAAACATCCAGTTTCTGTGTTTTTTGGCCCAGGCAAGTCTCTTCCTCTTATTCTGCAATCTTAACAATGGTTTCTTTGCAGCAATTCTTCCAGTTAGGTCAGCTTCACGCAATCTCCTGTGAACAGCTGATGTTGAAACATCTGTACTTCTAGTAGCATTTAGCTGAGCTTGTATTTCAGCTTCGTATTTCCGGTTTCGTAGACTTGTGACTTGAATGAACTTGTTCTCTGATTCTGAGGTCATCCTTGGCCTGCCTGACCTTGTTCGGTCCTCATGAGTGCCGGTTTCTTCAAATCGTTTGATGGTCTTGTCCACAGCAGTTACAGATACTTGCAAAGTTTTTACCATTTGTTTTAAAGATTGACCTCCATTTCTTAAAGTAGTTACAGACTAAGTCTTTTATCTTTGCTTAACTGAGCATATTTTGCCATTTTCTGCTACATTCAGGAATGACAAACTTGTGCATATGCTACCTATAGATACAGTAATCATGGACCCTCACCTGTTAACAATAATTGGAGACAAAAGGTTAACTAGGTAACATGCTAGTTAACTCAGAGAACATCTAACAAAGACACTTTTATACTTAGGCCAGTGTTCTAACACCGTGTTATACACATTTCAGACTTTTAAATGACTTGGGTTTCAGACTGAAATCCCCTTGCTTTGGGTGACCATTTCATTGAAATTTGCAAGATTTACATTTTCATTTAAAAATAATTTTTTTGAATCCAATTCACTTATGATTATCAGCTTATATAAGTACACATATCATATAATTAAATATTAAATGTTTATAGACAAGTTTATACAGTTAAAAGCATACATAATCATGAAAAACCTGGTTTCAAGCAGGTGTACTCAAACTTTTGACTGGTACTGTATACACACACACACACACACACAGTGGATCCCCAGCGGCTTACTTGATGGCATTGTAGATGTCTTCCAACATATCCTGATCAAAGTCTTTCGTCCCGTTAACACCCTTCAGGTTCTTTTTAAATTGCTGTTGAAAACACAAAGAAACACAATTTAACCTCTAACAGCCAAGCAAATAAAAAACACCATGCTAGCTTGCAAACAAAAAGAGAAAGAAGAACAGAGACACCACTGCCCGAATACACAAGCAGCAATATGACTTATGCAGAGAAAAGAGGAACAGACGTTACTGCCTGAATACACAGGCAGCAAAGTGACTTACTGCAGATAAGAGAAACACAGACACCACTGCCCGAATACACAGGCAGCAATATGACTTACTGCTGAGAAAAGAGGAACATAGACACCACTGCCAGAATACACAAGCAGCAAAGTGACTGACTGCTGAGAAAAGAGGAACACAGACACCACTGCCCGAATACACAAGCAGCAAAGTGACTGTCTTGAAAAGACTAACAAAAATGTTAATGCCTGATCTCAAATCATCCATGACATACAGGCAGCCATTTTCAAAGAAGCATCATTAGCTTCCTGAGGAATTCGAACAGAAGATTTTAAAATGTCAGTTTCGCTATTAGTACCAGCTTGGTCAGACCCCTGTATTTTTGGACATGCCAAGCAATACCACAGTTCACAAAAAGAGAGGAGCAGCACATAACTGTAATGCTCTGTGTGACAGCAGAGATCTGTAAACTGCCTCCATACATCTTTTTCTTATATGCGCAATTCAGGTTCGTCAGGCTCATTCACGCACTGTATGTTTTAATAAGGATCATCATGACAGGTAGGACTGTGTTTGAAGCTTACTGTATATATCGCAAGCAACATCAATTATGTGTACATAAACATGTATTTTTATTAAACTATAAAAACATGCTTACTGGTCTACATAACTTTTTTTTTTTTTTTTTTTTTTTTTTTTTTAACCTGTAAAATGATAGGATTGTCAATAAAATATAAACAAGTAGCTATGGTAAAGTCACCAGTAAATTATGAAAATTAGTACCATCAAAGGTTCAAACCTTCCTCACTAATGTGTTCTGAACCTTTCGACTGTCCAAATGTAGCCTTTGTTGCAGCCCTACAAATTTGGGCTGCATCTTAAATTCGAGGGCATCTTAAATTCAAAGGAATACAGGTATTTTGAAACATGACTGGAGATACAGTACTGAGTGTCATTTTCAATTCAGTGCCTTTTAAACATGTTTTACTGTGAAAAAAATAAAATAAACAGCGCGTGTGAAAATAAATTGGACCAGACGCGCCTGACAAGCGGTGAATAAATGGACTGCAAAGGGTTAATAGTTTCTGAAGTAGAGCAGCTTATTTAACAGCAAATAGGGATTTCATACAACACGTGATTCTGTGAACCGTGTCATGAAATTCAATTTGGTATTTAATTTGTGTCATTCAGAACATCTCTCTCTCTTACGATAATATGTAAACCAGTAAAGAATAACTTAATGGAGTAGGTAGGTACTGAACAAAGGCTTATAGGTGGAATATTCTCTCATCAATATCCACAATTCACCTGACAGCAGACATATTGCCATTTTCATCTTTTAATGATGCCTAAACTGATTCAGAATTTGTGCACACAATAAATTATTGTTATTTTCAAGGTGCTAGGAAATTCAAATACTATTACTGGACCGAAAAAACACAGCAGCACAGAGAGATGAAGCGGGGCTTCTGTAGAGATTCCTTCGCTAGCAGTATTGGGAAGTGTATGGAAGTTAAAGCATATGGAATCCAGATTCACCATTTCCTATTATGCATGTCTTCCTAAATGACTCCTCTGTAATGTTGTTATTTACCCAGAGCAGCTAACCCCAGGGGGTTTACAGCGGGTGCACTAGCTACCCAGCCTTGCCCTGTAAATGGCACTGTGATTGACAAGATGATCTGCAGCCAGGCTTCTTCAAATTGATTTCTGTCAAGTAAACAACTATGTTTGCAGCCATCTGTAAACATCAAAATGAGATCATGGATGTACAGACAAACACCTGTTAGTCTAAATTGCAAGACAGTATGCTGACTGGTAGGTCATGTGTCTGATCTTTAACTGCTGGTCTGGGCAAATGTGCATGTTGATTTCTAGAGGCATTCAGTAAAATAAATCGTCTTTGTAGGTGAATCTTATCTGTGCGCTACAAAAATTTCCTTCACTACTACTCTTGGACCACAGAGGCATATTTGAATCAGATTTTAAAAGAACTCTAAACCAAAATGTATCTGTTTTAACGTGAAGTTTAATTTCAGACTGCACACTCTTTAGGTGGCTAGTATATAGATGGATGACCATCATGTGCTTGATAACCATGTCAAAACCACATCCTGTGTCAGGTCAATACAGTCAAGTTGTAGATTCCACCTGAATTTCAAACAAAACATCAGCCACGTTAATCACTCCCAACACCCAGGAGCTGTCCACTCAGCAACAAGTATGCCAGCAATCCGATGATGTCATTGTTAACATCTTGCTTTTAAAAATAGAATCCCTGCCTTTTAAGAGGTTATCATTGAGGCCAACAGTCACACTGTTTTTTAGAAGTGGTTGGTGGTCTGTCTTGTCAAGGTCTGGTACCTGATCTTTGTCTTCTGAAAGACAGCCTGGGCTGAAACTACCACTACTTGTTATGCTTGGCAAGACGTACTATCTAGTAATTTAATTATAGTGTAAATGGCCAACAAAACACTGGAAAAGAAGTGAAGGGAGAAATGTGATGCCCATGACTTTCCACTCCCTCATTCCTTCCACCCCTGCCGTTCCCTTTCCCTGCCTTGGAACCTATTGTTCAGCTTGTGGTGGGCGCCATTCTCAATATGCTGTGTGCAATTTACAGGTCAGTTTTAATTTCTGCTACTTCAGGGGTTAGGGGTTACCCTGTGATGCATATTCACTGCTTAATTAATCTCACACAACCTTTCAACAGAAACATCACACTTGATTCAAATTCCCCCACCACTTACCTGTCCTAATTCTATAACATTTAATCTGTAAGTAACGATTAACTTAAATGTCAGACCCAGAATCAAATTTTAATTATTTTTTATTTAAGAATGGTATAAAGATTAACTTTCTTGAATTGGACAAAGTACCAGTAATTAAAATTTGTTTAACCCTTTGTGGTCCTATGTCGGACCAGGTCCGATGATATAATTTTCCCTTTCTAGTCCGAGATCACCAAAAAGACAAAGAAAAGGTCGCTTTCTAGTCGTTTCTCCGGAAAAAGCTGGGAAAACCTTTCAATGGCCAAGTGAGACCGACAGGAGCCAAATGAAACCGAAAAAAAAGGGCGCACCTCATAGCCCCATCCACTACAGAGATAACACAGACATAACAAAGTAAATAACTGCTTCTGCATCCAGCCCTCAAGGAATATCACGGACATTTACAGAGCTTTTATTTGATGTTACAGTAATAAAATAATGACTTGGATCGCATTATTGAGGAGTTTGGTGATAAAATGAGTGATCAGGAGGATTTATCAGTATGCACGTCTATAAAGAGGTATGTGAAAAATACAGCGAACAAGGGGTGGAGCTTGGATGGAGATACAGTACTGAGTGTCCTTTTGCGATTCAATGCCTTTTAAACCTGTTTTGCTCTGAAAAATTAAACAGCGCCTTTAAAATAAACAACGCGTGTGAAAATAAATTGGACCTGACGCACCTGACAAGCGTTGAATAAATGGACTGCAAAGGGTTAAAAGAAACTGCTCCGTTAAATAATGGAACCAGACCTCAAACTTGATAAAAAAAAAAAAAAAACAAAAAAAAAAAAAAACACACACACCACACACACACACACACACACACACACACACAACAATAAAGGCTGTGAATATCCTAAAAAACTGAGTTACATTAGACATACATTTAATGTACTTTCTAAAGTAGAGTTGAACAGTCTCCTCTGGGAATTGTATGTTGCTAAAGTGAGGGATAACGATGGAGCATATTAAACTTTATAAGTCTGTGAGCCGGTATCAATCGCTTTTTGAATGACCCACCATACAGCAGAAAAGTAAATTTAGCGAAAGACGGAATTTAACAATGCTAACAACATATTCTTAACAGTAACTAAATAACTAAGACAAAGTGGAAAAGACAAAACAGACCCCCCCCCCCCCCCCCCCCCCCCCCCCCCCCCCCCCCCAGAGCCGGAGAAGCTTTAAAAAAAAAAAAAAAAAAATAGTCCCCACAAGGCACAGTGAGCACCAAAGACACCGCTGCTTTCACCTGCGCTCCCCTTTGGCAGTTTAACTGCATAATATCTGGCAATTTTCAAGTGAACATGTATTCCAAAAATCACTGATCTATAATGAAAGTTAATTCAAGTTTTATCAGACTTATTTATGTACTTTACTAAGTTTAGATATGCACGTCCATTAATGAAACAGTTTTATTTAATCAATATTTATTATAATTATGAATAAACTGATGTTCATTTATTTAAAAAATAAATAAATAAATAAATGAACTTTACTTTTGACTGGATCTATTTTCTTGTGCATAGTGATATTTACTATTTTTTTGTATCTGCTGTGTTCATTTAAAAAGTAAATGTCTTATAATGCCTTAAGTGTGTAGTTATATCATGTCAACCCATCCACTGTTATGCCTTAATGCTTTAATAGCACATGGTGAGAAGGTTCTCAAAGTCTTATACCATTTTCACTGCGTGCTGATGCTGGATTCAATGTACTAGGTTTTGTTGCAGATTCCTTTTTAAGCCCATTCACATTTCATTTAACATTTTTAGCCACAAGTCCTAGGTGGATGCTCCGGAAACAGTTTCATTGTTCAACACCATGAACTGTTTTTGAAGAACTGCTCCAGTTTGTCATGTGAACATCATGCTGCTGCACGCTTAACCATTGTTACTGTACGAATAGTGGCTAAGAGGGACTCTTAGAAACAAAGCACAAAAGAAAGATACAGTCCAATGACAGGGACATTCACGCAAGTTCTTGGTACAACTGACTGATGTGGGGGCTGTGTCTGAGTTTCTGCGCGTGAGATGGGCTGTGGTAACAGGAGATGTGTCTTGACACAGGCAAAGGTGGATGTGTCTGAGGCTGGAGAATATATTGAGAGAGTAAATACCATTTCAAATAAAAAAAAAAAAAAACCCTGGTACTTCTCTCTGTACAAATGTAGCACTGGACTTGGGTGCTTTCTAACGCTTTGCTGCCACAAAAAGGCAGTCAACAGTGATTGTCATGGAGAAAGGATAATGCACATGGCAGCTAGAGCTTTCAGTTAAAAAAACCCTCCTCACCTCCAGTGTCATTGGCACACTCTGCTTGCGCACGTTGTGGTTGTGCTGGTCAGTGTTGAGCATGATCACAGCGTAGGCCAGAGCAAATCCAGCATCATTTGTTTCAAAAGGAGATCCATTCACTTTCTGCATAGCAAAATAACACAAAAAAAAACCTGTTAAATGAATGTTACAAAAAGCTTCCTCTTCCATCCCTTAAACATCAAGTAGACCATGAAAGCTGTATCTACTGTCCCCTGCAGAACAGATTACCCTCACCCATACCTGCTTAACACCTGTAAGAACGAGCACAAATGTTCCGCCCCTTTAGTGGCTGGTTAATCCTGATTTCACTGTATTGTTGGGACCTATTGTAGTTTAACCCTTTGCGGTCCTATTACAATTACAAACATTACAATTTTCCCCTTCCAATCCTTTCCAGATCCTGTCCAACATCAAAAAGGATGTCAAGCACATGTCTCTAATCGTTTGTTCTCCAGAAAAAGCTGAGAAAACCCTTCAATTGCCAAGTGAGACAGATAGGAGCCAAGAGAAGACGAAAAAAAAAAAAAGAGTGGGGTGGATCTGAGCAATACACAGAGGCCCTGCAGCACAGACCTAATACGGACATTAAAAAACACAAGACAGCTGTTTCTGCATGTCAGTATTATCTCTGTGGTGCAGGGGCTCTGTGTATTGCTCAGATCCGCCCCCTTTTTTTTCAGCTTCTCCTGGCTCCTATTGGCCTCACTCGGCCATTGAAAGGTTTTCTTAGCTTTTTCGGAGAAAAAAAAACAACTAGAGACCTGTGCTTGATGTATTTTTGATAACTGGAAAGGGAATATTTAAATGTCGGACCTGGTCCGACATAGGACCACAAAGGGGTTAAAACATGCTTGTAAAATAAACAGTGCATGTGAAAATAAATTCTACCTGATGTACCTGACAGGTGCTGAATAAATGGACAGGGAAGGGTTAAAAAAATTGCTGGTATAAATAGAAATGGTGTCAAAGCTATGTGGACATACATTCCTTAGAGCTGCCTCATCCTGTCATACTTTCCACATCAGAGAGGATCCCATTCTGACTACATAGTGACCTGCAATATTCTGACTGCAGGCATCAGGCCACAAACACAGACACAGCAACTACCTCACTTTCACCCACGAGCAGAGAGAAGCAGAAAACACTAACTGGCTTGTCTAAACTGTAGCTCTGGAGTGCTATAGGGTCAACTCTATCAAAGGTTTACACACACACAGCTCTGAAATGGAAGTGTTTGCTCAAGGAGTCTGTTCATTAAGCTATAGTGGTATAGCACAGCATAATATCGGTGCACTTACATGCCAGTTGTCAGTAAAGGTTTCAAGCAGCCTTTGGATGACAGGGGCTTCCCCAGGGAGCCTGAAGGCTTCTAGATACAAGCGCAAGGCTTCATCGATTCTTAGGCCTTGGAACATGAAGGTCCTTAAATGGCAAAGGAAAAAAGGTGTATTTCTTTTCTTGTAATAGATGAGATTTTATTTTTATTACAGCGATTTACATATCAAATTGATGTTGAACACAGTCAGCGACGGAGCATACAGTCATGTAGTGCACAATACAACTACAAAGCTTTTAAAATTGGTACTCTTGCATTGACCTGGAGCGCCTGAAGTTATGGGTGAGTAGCTAATTAGGTTCTGATTATTACAGCAGGTGCTCTCCGAAGAAATGAGACATTAGAATCTGGAAAATCATTATGAACACATCTTAAGTTTCAAGCAACCTTGAAGCGATGCAGTAAAAAAAAAAAATGAAACAAAAACTGTAAAACAGCTTATAAAATGTTTAGAAAACCATTAATATCCTCACGAAACTGAACTATATCTATCTAGCTGGGAATAACCTCTGGTTGATGTATTAAAGATTAATTCATTTTTAATTTCATAAAATTACCCGACAAAGCTGTCCAGAAGCTCCATGTTTTTGCGGTCGCTCACAAACTCTCCGATCATTTTCTTATCCAGACGGGGGTTCTCTCGCAGCCACCGAGCCACCTCATTGTTGTCCATGGGGCTGCTGAGTAGTCCTTTCTCCTGAAGGAACTGGATTCCTTTCTTAGGCTTCTGGTTGAACTGCTCTGTGCCTGCAATCAGGAGCTGAACCACAAAGCAGAGCAAAACATGAATTTTAGTTGTTTTAATTGAGAAAAAGTAAGTCAGTAGCTTACATTTCAATTTCTAAATCCATTCTTATATATATATATTTTTTTTTTACAGTCCCCTTTTAATGCTGTTTTCCATCACTATGCTGGTGTGTACTAATACAAAGCTCTTTGGCAGATCTAGCCCAAATATGTCTATAGCAAGCAACTTGAACTCATAGTACAACATAAAAAAGAAAAAAAAAACACTAAGTGAGAGCAAGAAGTAAAAAAACTTTTTTTTTCTTTTAGTAAAACCAGGGATGGAAACAAGAATCCTATTGCATAGCTGTTTAGCCATTCCAGGTTTTACTTAGAGCTTGTTTGGCCACATTGTTCAGGGAACAAGTTCAGGTGTGTCTTTAAATTGCTATGCAATGGGAGTCTTGTTTCCTTCCCTGGAAATCCATCAAGAAGCACCCACACACAAGGAGATTCTATACATGGTGACTCAAACAACAGACTGCATTTTAATATATCTATATCTTACAGAACATGTATTTTTCCTGTGTTGATCTATATAGATATAAACTTCACAACTACACAAGACATTGTAGCTTACAGTATATGCCTTGACTGTATTTTATACCTGAAACATTACAAGCCATGTTCTGCAATAATGTTCAGTGTCATACATGCATAGCAGGACTTTTTCAGTTTGGATATGGATATATTAGAGTGAATGGAAAACTGAAACAACATGATTTACAGCTCAATTAAAGCCCTTCCTCTCATGTGTTTACTTGATAGAAAACACATAGAATAAGATAGCAAGCAGTACAAAACATGCCTTCTTTTTGTTTTTGATGTCTGAAAGCTCCTGAGCATCCGGTAAGCAGGATGAGAACCGGTGGGGTTTCTTGGGAGCCTTTTTCTCAGCTGCAGAAATGAAAAATGAAGTCCATAAACCACACTGTCTCACGCTTCGTAATAATGTCAGATACATTTTACATGTTGAAACAAATGCTACATCAGCAGTGTTCAACTAATGAATGACTAATTCAGATTAGGGAGCATATAGAAACAACACTATACCTGAATCACCGTCTTCTTGACACTGTCTTCCCAGCTTCATTTTATCAGCCATTAAGTGCCCACTGGTGGGAGGCTGAGGTGTCAGCGTCTCTGCTCCCAAACGCCCCTGCACCTTGCCACCACCTGACATCCCTTCACTGCCTGGATACAAACACAAGGGCAACCAGAAAAGACATGGTCTGGTCATGAAGGCTCTTAAATCAAGAGGACATTACAATATCAATGCTAACATTATCAAATTAGTGAGTAGCCTAAATTAACCTTGAGGATTACAGCCTGTGTGTTTCACAAATACAAAATAACACAGAACAAAATGAAAAGCAACATATCAAATAAAATGAAAAATCAATACGAAAGAGAATGACCAGAATGACATTTTTTAACAGAGATTTATACAAAGAATACTTTAAACAAACACTTACAAATTGTAGTTGTCACGGCTCTGCCGTTACCATAGACACAGTTTGAAGGGAAAGGAAGTGTTGGAGTAATATTTACGTCAAATATCTAATATCAATGTGAATATATGGGAAGAAATTAAAACTACAGTTCTGACCTGAAACTGACCAACACAAGTCTCCATGTGCTGACGAATGCAGGAGAAAAAGGTTAACACCGCATAATGATCGGGAGGACAGTTTTCTTTTTAAAAAAAGCATCAAGGAGGGTTGAGACAGGACTGCAGAGAGAGCTGTCTGCCTAAAAACCATCTAATGTGCATTCAGAGGGACCAGTAAGCTGACAGAGGAAGTCTGCTTCTAACCCATCGACTGCCTTCGCACAGAAACAGAGGCACACATGGAAGAGCAGGGATCGGACCATGGACATTTGTGAGTATTAACCCTTTGCAGTCCTTTGTAAGCACAGGTCTCTAGTCATTTTTTTTCTCTGAAAAAAAGCAGAGAAAACCTTTCAATAGCCGAGTGAGACCGATAGGAGCCAAAAGAAGCAGAAAAAAAGGGTTCATCCTATAGCCCCATGCATCACATAGATAACACGGACATACCACAAAGGAGGTAGCTGCTTCTGCATCCAGCGCTCAAAGAATATCACAGACATTTGCAGAGCTTTTTGAGATGTTATAGTAATAAAATAATGACTTAGATTTAAAGAACACACGAAAAAACATGAATATAATGCAACGTAGGGTTTCTGCATTAGGATAGGATTAGGATTAGATTAGGCACCTTTTTACACAGAGAATTGTGAGGGTCTGGAACCAACTCCCCAGTAATGTTGTTGAAGCCGACACCCTGGGATCCTTCAAGAAACTGCTTGAGATTCTGGGATCAATGAGCTACTAACAACCAAATGAGCAAGATAGGCCGAATGGCCTCCTCTCATTTGTAAACTTACTTATGAAAAAAATATCTAGAAAAGAAAACCCTTGATAGAAAGCAACCCCCCTAGAAAAGCAAACAAGCCATCTAATTTGGCACCCTTAATTACACGCAGGTTAAGGACTGGAGGTACCACAGACATAGTTACGCATGTTACTACTTATGAATATGAAGAGCAACAAGTAGAGAGGGACTTTACTCTAACAGAGCTGACTGTGCTGTAACAGCAGCTGCCAAAATGGGATGGGGTAGGAGATCCTACACATTTACTGGAAAAAGTGAGTTATACAGTGCATGCCTACTTTAACAAACAGGGGTTGTTGTAAATTACTGCAAACTGTTTTACCAACTGATGTCACTGTACCCACTGAATTTGTAGAAGGACAGGTTGTTGAAGGTGTACATACTTTTCCTAACCATGAGCAGCGTATACAACTTATGTGCCAGGCTGAAGGGTTTCGGGTTATGGCAGATATGAGTAAAATTTTGGAATATGCCCCCAAGAGTTGGCAACATCCAACAGATTTCCTTAGAGCATTTGTGATAGTGTATAACAACAACCAAGGACAGAACACTCGAGTGGAATTGATTGGAGATGATGCAACAGTTTGGAGTCTAGTAATTAACAAATATAAAGATTGTGTTACCCCTACACGTCAGCATTTATTGTTACAGTATGCTAGAGACCTAACTCGTAACCTCCTCCCCCAGTCACAGAAACTGGGAAAAGGTAACCAGGATTGTTTGATTGCATGGCATGAGTCCTGGGTCAGGGTTCTCGCCAGCGCTGTTGAGCGTAACGGGCCGTTACATTGCTACCTGTTAATAATAATCCTGTGAAACATTGTTGATTATTCCTTTATGTGAGAAATTGATCGTGAACTTGTTTCAGCTCTCAGTACTCTTCAATGGGTTGGTTGTTAAAGCATGTTCTTTAGTTTGGTGCATGTAATGTATGCGACATGGTGATAAGATTGAAGTTCACAGACCTTTATTAGCACATTCCCTCCTGTTGACAAATGAGACTAGATCAAATATATATACTACTCTATATACAACTATAACCCACAAAGAGATCTGACCAAATTTAATGTGAAAAATGTGCAAGAATGCAGAAAATCAGACAGGGGGCAAATACTTTTTCACCGTACTATATTCTTGCAAGTATACATGTGATCAAGTGTGGGGTTGCGAGAATCTCTGTTTCTTTCCTGGCCCTGCCCCCACTGGTAAGAAAGAACCCTGCGGGTGGATGTTCCTATTGTATAGCTCCTATTGTAACCAACGAGGGGCAAGTGAAAGGGATTATAATATGCTATAAATGTAGTAAAAAGGGACATATGCAAAAAGAATGTATCGGGATTCAATCATGTACTAACTAAGAAAAAAGGCCATAAGAAAGAACAGTGTTGGGCAGAAGGTGGTGGCTCTGAGGGCTAGGGCCATAAGCAGGGAGGTGAAAATAAAACAGTAAAAATGCCATCAGCTCCCTGCTATGCAGAACTCATAGCTTTGGTTCACAACTGGGGAGCCAATAATTGAACAAAGGGAGGGAAGGTTGGTGGTGGATGATTTAATCCATTCTTTCCTTTTTAATTTAACACAATTGTTGCAAACATCAGATGCAAACCTTGCAGAAATTCTCATGAGACATCAGAAAGTGTCGGCAACACACAAACATGATTGTGGTAAAGTTTCTAACAGAGATTGTAGTGAATGGAACTGACCCTCCCCCACAGAAACAATATTCTTATCCTATGGAGGCAGAAACAGCTGTCAAAAAAAAACATTCAATCTCTCTTGCAGCAGGGTGTTATTAGGGTATGTATTTCCAGTGTGGCCAGTGAAGAAGCTGGATGGCTCTTGGCATTTGACAGGCAGTAAAATAAACATTCACCAAATGCAACACCACTGGTAGCTGGCAGTCCTGATATGATGTTACAGTTGCGGGGCTCCGCACAGATTTACATTACTTTGGATGTTCTGAATGGTTTCTGGAAACAGAGATTGTAGTGAATGGAACTGACCCTCCCCCACAGAAACAATATTCTTATCCTATGGAGGCAGAAACAGCTGTCAAAAAAAAACATTCAATCTCTCTTGCAGCAGGGTGTTATTAGGGTATGTATTTCCAGTGTGGCCAGTGAAGAAGCTGGATGGCTCTTGGCATTTGACAGGCAGTAAAATAAACATTCACCAAATGCAACACCACTGGTAGCTGGCAGTCCTGATATGATGTTACAGTTGCGGGGCTCCGCACAGATTTACATTACTTTGGATGTTCTGAATGGTTTCTGGAATATTCCTGTACATCAGGACAATCAATATAAATTTGCCTTCTTTTCAACATACTCAATATACTTGGGTAAGAATGCCACAAGGTTTTCATAATTCACCTACTTTGTTTTATCTGTGCATGGCTAACATTTTGCAGGGTTGTTCACAGCCCCATAACACAATTCAGTATGTTGATGACATCTTGATTCAAACAGATACCATGGAGGAGCATTATGAGCTGTTAGATGAAATTTTAACACTCATGGGAGATGCTGGCCTTAAACTGAACCCAAGAAAGGCAGCGCTAATGAAACAGTCTGTTTGTTTTCTAGGTGTGAATGTTTTAACAGCAGGGTGTACCCCAGATCCAGCTAAAATGCCATTAATACAAGCATTACCATGCCCACACAGTCACTGCTTTACGTTCTTTCTGGACATTTTCACATGCTGGGTGGAGGCTTTCCCCACGCGTCTGGATGATGCTCTGACCACGGTTCGCATTCTATGGGAACAGGTGTTCTCAAGATGGCGCTTCCCTAAACAGATAGAAAGTGACTCACCTTACTGCAGCAGTAATGACACACCTGTGCACCCTCCTGGGTGTACAACAGCACTTTCACATTGCTTACGACCCTCAATCCCGTGGGAGGGTAGAACAATTTAAATCACACTATCAAAACAGGTTTGAAAAAATTATAATTGTTGAGACCGAACAATTCGCACGTACTAATTTGAATTGGGTTACAGTGCTCCCTGGTGTTCTAATTGCTATCAGGGTCCGCACTACCGGTCACAGCCCATTTGAGCTTATAACTGGGATTAAAATGCAGGTAGTACACCCCTCAGGGGTAGCTCTACCAATTACCACCAGAGCCATATATGATGAATTTTTGTCAAAACTACAGCAGCTGCTGCAAAGCAAGCTTTTGGATACAGCCATTCGCATGGGTGCAGCTCGCAACTACTCAGCTCAAGCCTACACCCCCACATACAGACTGATTTCCAAATTGATGATCAGGTCATGCTCTTTTTTTTTTTTTTTTTTTTTTTTTTTTAAAGGTGGGGGTTTGGAGGCCAACTGAGAAGGTCCATATGAGGTAATAGACAAGCTAGGTGACACCAATTTGAAATTGGCAATTCAAAAACGTGGTGAACCAATTCAATATCATTGGTACCATGGTGGTCAATGTAAACGGTATAATAAAGCTGAACTTAACACCAATAATATAACTAAGAGCGTACACTAAACTTGGCCTTTTCTTTCTTTCAGAGATATAATGTATCTGCTATTGCTCTTTCTACTTGAGGGTATAACCCTTACCAACAGTCATTGTTACCGGCGCTTTGGAGACCATCCAGCAGACTATTGCTACAAAATTGGACAGAAAACAGGCATCTGTACAACAATTCAGAAGCCAAATGCTGCGGTTATCATCACAGTCGACTCAGCAACCATAGCAGCAGGATTGGATGCAATAAACAGAACAACTTGGTGTTACCATAAAGACTATCGGGCATGTATGTTTCCAGAAATCACGAACAGTACATAGAGAAATAAAGGACTGGAACTGATTGTTGCAAACCACTCTTAGATGATATTGCTGGGTTATTTGGAGCAGGAAACTCAGTAAAAAATACAGAAGACATTGATTTATTACAAAGATATGAGAATTGGTTAAAAAAACACAGTTGGAACTGAGCTTAAAAATTTAGCAGATATAACGCAGAAGAAAAAATTGGCGAAGACGTACTTATTATTTTAGTGACAAAAGCAGCTATGGAGTCTATTAACTCTCTCACTGCCCGCGGTGACTAAAGTCGCCCACCCCCTGAGCATTCTATACTGCCTGAGGCAACTATAGTCGCCAGAAACACGTTGTGGCAGTGCGATTGCCCTGCACAGTGGTAAATTAGTGTTGGTGTGGTTTATATGTGGGAATGGGTTTATTTCGTTTTGGGACTTGATTAGTTTGATTTTGTATTATTGTTTACAGACGGGCGCTCGATTGAGACTTGCTGCCTACTATGCATGGTTGAGGGAAGGGCAGCAACTGATTGGCTGTGCTGGTCCTCAATCAGCACGTGGGCGGGTCTCGACTGAGTGTCCGTCAGTTTAAAAACATCCGCGGGAGATTGCTCAGGGCTGCTGCAAGGCCTGCTGTTTTCACGGCACCTTTTGAGTTATAGTTTGGGGTTTTGTGTTTTATTTTGCACTTTTTGTACATTTTGCTGTATTTGTCCTCTGTGCGTTACCATCGCTGGTAACGTCACATGACCGCCTTTATTTTACTTTCGTTTTATGTTTTTGTTAATAAATCCTGCGCGCCTGTTCCGGTGTTTCAATACCACATCTGTCTCTCTGTATGCTTGAACAGCGGCAACCCACACGCGTGACTCGAGGAAGACCCTGTCACACACGTTGATTTTTTTTTTTTCATTTTCTGTCAAATCAAATGCTCGTTGCTAGGTAAAATGTTGTACATTCATAAGTACATACAAAGTAATCAAGTCTTGTTTGTATTTTGTTTGGAGAGCAGATATCGCGATGTCATGATCTGAAAGACAGGAGTTGTAGTAGGTGATTGAAACATGGAAAGAGACAGAGATATAAGAGAGAGCAAATATTTGTTTTTGTTTAACTGGGATAGAGACAGTGATTAGGAATTTGAGGGATTTACTGAGGAAGATGCAGAAGGGCCAGAAGATGTAAACAAGGGTGAGGAAATGGAAAGATCAGAATCGGAGTTAGTCACAGAGAGCGAGAAGACAGCCAGGCTGACATTGACAGGGGAAGAGGTGCGCCAAGGGGAGTGGCACAAATAGCAGGGAGAGAGAGAGCACTGGGTGGGTCAAGCCGACTGAAAACAGCAGGGAAAAAATAACTTCAGTCCATCACAATCTGGGCCAACAACAGTATGGAGTAATGCTGATCCATATGATTATTTTATTAGTATGTTCACCCCTGATTTGATCGAGTTGATGGTGACGGAAACCAACCAGTGTTGTAGGGAAAAAGTAGACGGGGGAATAAGTAGATCACGCAAGCACAGTAAGGTAAAAAAGGAAGGCGCGGCAGCTATGTGATTAAAGGGGAAGTTAACTGCACTCAGCATTTTCTGTCTGATCATTTTATTTGCCAGATCGTATGGTAATGTGTTCACACACACCTCTTTCTTGGTTTTATTTATTTATGTTTGTAAAATGTGTGATGCAAAGTTGTCTTTATACTTGGACTAAAGTGTTAAACGTTTGCCAACTTTTTCTGCTGGTTGTTAGTCAGATGTAGGCTGTAGTCTATGTGTGATCGCAAAGATTTATTTGCTGCATATTATTAAAAGGCTTTACACGTCAAATTGCTGTCAATCTTTAATCGAAATTTAAATGTTTTAGTAATATATTCTAATGACATACAATCATACAGAATTATTAGCATTGCTTATGACTTTGTCATTAGGCCTAGCGGTAACTATCACAGTTTACAAAGACTAAATGTTATCATCCTAGTTTTAAAGAAAAATAGAAGAACTCAATGTGACAGCTAAATTAGAAAAATCTGAGTTGCAATAATGTTTGTTAAACAGACATACAAATTACACTTACAAACTTCATTTTTAATTATGTATTTATTGTTTATGTATATTACAGCATTCTCTTATCTATCATTATATTGTCAAATACGTCCAATCTACTTATTTATGTAAATTTATACCTTTATCCATTTAAAAGTATTTCTTTTTTGTTAATATATCCAATCTACTTATTTCCTGGGCTCGATCTACTAATTCCCCAGATGTAGCACTAGTACAGCGATCTATGCATAAACCTTAGAAACAATGGAACCTCCCCTTTAAATTCAAGACTGCGATCCACTTTTTCCCCAGGACACCGGTATGCTGAGGCGATACATACTAGCGGTACTCTAGCCCCCCATTCCCGCTTTCACGACTGGAAACCTACTAATCGACAGGAAATTTAAACATCTGTAGGACTCCAAATTGCAATGGGTCTAGTCGTAAAGCCATGTATTTCTGATTCTCGGAGTACTAATGTTCAGTTAGTTACCTGGACACCTCATTTTTCAAAAGTGTTGTTCAGAAAATTCTATGAGATTTTAAGTTCTGCTCTGCATTTCACTGACAATAGCATGAGAGGTCTCAGGCAGGTTACGACCCCCTGTTTAAAGTCCGCCCTCTTATGGATAAATTAATTGAAAATTTCCAAAGAGAGTATTATCCCTTCCAAGATTTGGCTGTGGAGGAGTGTCACAAAGACGACCGGAGTGGGTGACGTCAGACCAGAAACAGGAAATAAAACGACTGCGAATGCTTTCACTCAGCATTTAATAAATAAACAGAACAAAAAATAAAAAGGTTGTAACAAAAATAGCACACAGCACTGGCAGCCAAAGCAAAGAGACAAACAAAAGACTAATACTAAACAAAAACACAGTGAGCAGATATTTTACTTCTATTATAATGATCACAATTATTACCTCACTCTCCTATCCTGTCTTCCACTCACCGAACACCCAACCGCGAGTGGGTGAAAACATGCTTTTATGCAGCTGTACCAAGACTCAATTGCTAATCAATCATTCAGTTGGTGTCTCGGTACAACTGCCCGTGAATTAATAACGTGCAATCCCCCGTGCTCACATATTACTTTTTACGTGCATGTGAAGTGCTGTGCAATCCTCGTGCCTAAATACAAATATACATTTCAAACACGTGTGTTACATAGACGCGTTTATATCCTGTGTACCAATGACTATACACCAACATTTAACAACACCACACGTAACATATACAGAAAACACACACAGGGGCGGGCATTTTGTCACAGGGAGTCAATAATATCTTTCTGTGGATGACTCTTTTTTCGACAGTTCACTCCAAACAAACGTCACCGTTTTGGAATAAAAAATGTTTTCCTCGCTGACTCACACACAAACTACACTTATGCATGGGATGTGTACACCGGAGGAGCATATTCCTACGATAAAGATGTGGGAATTGGTTATAGGGTAGTTCTGCTGCTGCTGAACACCGCAAAACTGCTAGGAAAGGGCCATGTAGTGTACAACGACAACTTTTACACTTTCCAGGCTCTCTATGAGACACTGCATGAAAAAAATACCGGTGCATGTGGCACCGTCAATGTAATTCGAAAATGCATGCCACAGGAATTCAAAAATAATAAAATGAAGTCGGGAGATCCCCCGTTGTTTTTGAAGAAAGGGCCGCTTTTACCTACAACTTTCAAAGATGCAGCAACAGTTACTTTGCTTTCTACCATGCATGACACATCAGTGATTTCAAAGAGAATCCCCAGCAAGGGGCAAAAAGGGTTTTGAGTAACCCGAAATCCAAAGAGCATTGAGGATTATAATTGATACATGGGAGGTGTAGAGAGAGTTGACCAGCTCTGCTCTTACTACAGCATTCAGCACTGCTCTGTCAAATGGTACCACCGTGTATATCACCATGCAACAGAGGTAGTGTTAGTGAACGCGTTCCTCATTTTTAAGAAAAGCACAAACGGAAATATGACGGCTGCTGAGTTCAGAGAGAGGATTGTGCAGAGGCTACTGAATGGGGTTACAGCAAGAAACGCAGGACCAGCCCTAGTGATAGACATGCCATTAGTGCCAGCTAGACTATTAGGGAGACATTTCCTTAGACAGCATGAAAAATCAAAGCTTTACTGTAAAGTCTGCTCTGACAGAGAGACGATGTTCAGATCAGGGACCTAAAAAGTCAGGTTTTACTACAAAACCTGCTCAGATCAACCAGCGCTATTGCCCAGCCCCTAGCTTTGAGCTTTACCACACAAAGTTAGTCTACAAACAGTAACAAGTAAGTTTACACTGAAACGTCAGCCAAATAATCAATTAATAAGAAGAATAAGAAGAATTTCCAAACGCTAAACATTAACTTTTTTTGTTTATAAAATGTTTATTCCTACACTGAAGTAGTTAATACTAATAAGTAAACAATGAAGTTGAAAAAAAATCATTAATATGCATAAAATATTAATTCAGATATTTCTGTAATATTTAAGGTAATAAGCAGAAACATTTTCTAATGCATTTATGTGAGGAAAACCTGACATTTGAGGGAAAAAAAGCAATTCATACATAAATTATAGTTGCATATGTAGCAACGTTGATCTGATTATAATATACTTATAGGTGAAAATTTAGTGACAAGTGCAATATTTTGACAGGGAGAAGACAGGAAAGGAAGAGAGCAGCTTTTTTTTGCGCAGGTCAGACTCTTGGCGGCCATCTTGGTTGGGCAGGCTGGCAGCACCGTGTTCCAAAGCAGGATGGCAGTGAAAGGGTTGAGGCATTTTTTATAAGCCAGGATAAAATAAATCAATGAGGAAGTTTAGAAAATGCTGTTTTGGTTTTTGAAAACATTTCAATGAATGAATCTGCTGCTTAAGTGCTTAAATATTGAAAAACCCCAAGCTTGTTGTATACTGGAGCCTCAGTACAATGGGATTGAAATACAAATTCCTATAGTTTTTTTTTTTTTTTTTTTTTTTTTTTTTTATGGGTAGTGTGCCGTATGTGCAATTATTATGACAGCCCCACAACAGTAGTGCAGTAGAAGTATATATTTATTTACTGTAGGCAGTATTTACTGTAAATAGTCATGTGGCAGAGCAAAGCTCTGCTGTTTAGAAATTGGCAGGGATGGGGTTAATTTCCCCTACCTGCCTGGGTTTATTATGTTCAGGTGGCTGGGGTTGATTAGTTGATTAAATGATTAACTTAATTAACGATCAATCAGTGCCCAGCCACCTGACATAAAAGGAGGCCTCTGCTTCCCATTAGGAGGAGGGAGTTGAGGAAGCAGGTTGGTGTTTTGTTGGTTGTGATTTTTCAATTTTCTAAATCCAGTGAAGGCATTGCCCAGCCTGGAAATCTTTATTTTTGTATGTTTTGCTTTTTGTTTGGTTATTTGTGTTTAAATATATTTTATTTTGGCCCTTGTGCCCTTTTATTTTGTGTTAATTTATAATAAAAACATGATTTTTTTGAACTGCAGTCTGTCAAGTCTGTCATCCTGTCAAGTCAGTTAATTAAAGAGTGGGGGACTTCATGTACATTACCTTTACTGCCATTAATGAGAAATTATGGCAAGTAAATTAATCAGCCAATTCCTGGTGAGTGCAAGCTTAACTCCAAATCAGCAAATTCCTGGCGAGTGGCACAGTGAATAATAATGATGATAATAAATTTGCAATTTTCAAAAACACACATGAACACCACCTTTTTAACCAAGATTAAATGAAATATTACTGCAAAAGTGCAATGACAAAATCAATCCAGCTATTAGGGCTTACCATTGGATCTGTCTGTGCTGCTGCTTATAGTACTATCCATGGCAGATTTGGCCGTGTCTGCTTTCTCCTGCTGGGTGGTGTTGTTCAAGACTTTAGCCTGGCAATGCGCCTCCGTGCTGTCAATCACAGTTAATAAAGCTTCCAGTGACAGAAGATGGGTGGTGTAGAGCTGCCCGGAGACTGGAAATGCATTCTAAAAAGACAAACAAGCACATGGTGGGATAACCACTGAGGAATTTGATTTCCTCAACTGAATTTTTTCTTTTTTTTTTTTAATACACAAAAGCAGCCAGCATTGGTTTCTTTCAGTCAAACTTGCTCCTAGCAACCACTCAAGAGACCAAAAGGTTTCTGAACATTATACACTTTATATACAGGAAAACAACACAGACAACACACACAAGTTATGAAAAAACAAATGCTCTCCTTGGTGTTAATCTTAAGAAGTGGATCCTGCAAGATGAAGCAGTTGTTGCAAGTGGCATGTTTCTGATGCGGCTGCCTACCTTGGACAGCAGCTTGGTGAGCTCCTGGAACATGCTGGAGCAGTAGTAGTCACAGTCATAGTTGATGTAGAGCTCAGTGACAAAGCCAGGGATCCTCCAGAGCTGCACTAGCGCCTCCAGGGCCATCTCCTTCATTTCATACGGCAGCTTAGGATTTTCAGAAGGGATTATGTCCATCAGTTTTTTTAAATACAACTGAAAAAAAAAAAGAAATAGGATCATTAAGGCTGCATTTTTTCACGATTAACACAGATTTCGCTGCCATGTAATTCCCTGTGAAAATTCCTATTTCTGAAAGAACAGTGTAAATATGTATCTTTTTTGTATAAATACAAAAAATGAATACTGCCTTATTACCGTCACTCACATATCCGACCCTTTAAAATGTTGGCTTTAGTGACGGTTAAACGAGTGTGATGCATATCTGATTATTTCAACTGATTTGACGTGTATGGAGGAGAGCATGTTGTAACTGTTACTACTTGTGATTAGTTGTGATAGAGTGCACTGCACGCGCTGTGGAACTTTCAGCTGCATATTTTAAATACCCTGGCTGTTAAACTTCTGTACAGCCCCAGACCACAGTAATGTTATGAAAAAATGGCAAAAAACAAAAAAAATAAATAAATAAATTTTACACTCTTAAAAAAATAAAGGGGGCATACTTTTTAAATTTTTTTATAAATATTGTATAGCTTATTTAATGCAATGATTCGCCAATAACTAAATTGTCTGATTTTTGGGGAGTTGTTCATCGATAGCCATGCGACACTCACTGTTTCAAGTGTATTTACAGACTATGCTATTCTGTTAAGTTTTTCATATACTTATAATTATATAAAAAAGCAAACTTGCACCAACACCTAGTTAAAGTCCAAACATACATTTTCTTTCTGGTTTGGTTTATGCGCAGTACAGTGATACTTCGTTGTTTTTTATTACTTACAGATAGGGTTGCCACCTGTCCAGGAATTGGCATCTGCGTCCGTGTGGAAGGAATTAACAAACCCGGATGACCTAATGTCCTGTTTTAAGTGAAACACTTAAGAAAGACCAACCTTCATTTAATATTTTCTTTGACATAGCGTATAACAGGACATTTTGGAGTGGCATTCATTTTGGCTTTATTGGCGGTTTTGACTGGATCGCCAATAATACTTCCACCAATCAGAGTGTGGCATACAGTGTACAATCCAGCCCTCTGACAGACTGGTGGTATGCAGCACAGGAAGCGCACGCTTGACAAGGGAAAGAATGTGTCGGCTGTCAAAGTGAGAGAATTCCAGTAAGTGATGAAGCCAATTTGCTTAAAAAAATTAAAAGCAGACCAGACTTTTCTATCAATGGATTTAGGAAATCTGGAATTCACGATGCGATCAGAAACTCTTAGAGGCTGTGTACTGTAGAACTATTCTTTTTTAGGTTAAGCAGTTTGTGTTATTTAGTTTTTTACAAAGGGTTAATTAAGTAGCAGACAAAATTGTTTATGCCAGACTTGTTAGAATATCTTTAACAATGGAGCAAATTTGCTTTGGATTGTTATTACTGCCCACCGTGAAGATATCGCAAAGTCCCTAAACAATATGTGAAAATAAATTAGTTCTGCACCATATAAAATAAGCTGATTTTGCCTGTGCTTGCTGGTTATTAAACACTTTTAAATTTAAAGCGTTTTAGTTTCGCTTTATTGTTAAAAGTTTTCACATGTGGCAATACTGTGCTGCAATTACTACATGATACTGTGATCATTCCACTGTGTTGTTAGTGAACGATAGCTAAGTTTTAAGACTAAGAGTTAGCAAATGCCTCTCCAATTATTGATATATTAGTTGCTTAAAGGATTTCCACTATCAATTTATTAGAAATGTACTGTTTAGTCAGGGCTTAAATTTGGCCAAAATCCTTATGGGCATCTAGCTCCTAGCTTTAAAAAATTTGGTTGCCTTGGTTGGTCAATACGCGTGCCTTAATCCACTGTAAAGCCAGCCCGAATATATTCTGGTTTAATCACTGTTACGAATCAATCTACACGAAAAAAATTAAATACAGTATGAATTTGCTTATGTACTTTTCCTTTTACCAGCTATTTGAAAGTAAATCTCTGTTTTTGTACACATCCTATGAACGCTGTCACTGTGCTATGTGAAACAAAACAAAAAATCTAAAAGTGTTTGCAATCAGCGGCAATAGGAGCTACTCTATGGTTTTAATGACAAGCTGTATGCTGACATTGTGCAATTTGATTTCAGTAGGTCATTACACAACAGCAGATTTTGAATAAACTTTATGAACACAATGAAAACTGCACAAACAGCACAATTGGCAATAACACATTGGCTACCAGATGTCAAATTATATTACTTTTGCTAATACATTTAAAGAGGTAGTACTAAATACAGTAAGTTAGAGTCTACAGAACGAATACACACTGAAATATGTATTTAAAAAAGAAAAATGTAAATGGCTTACACGGCCGGCTTCGTTGAAACAGATTCAGGATTGTTGTTTTTACTACAGTTCAGTCGTAAAAATAATTTTATTACGATTTTTAAAGAAACTGTACTAAAGTGACTTGTAAAGCTCATGTACTATACATGTTTGTGTTTTGAATGTCTTCTGGTTTAAAAAGCATGGTGCACTTTTTTTTCTTCGTATGGATGCTGTACAGCTGCAATAGGGCTACAAAAAATGTTTTCTTAGTTTACAGTATGCGTCTGTATACTGTACTGTGTGTATGTGTAAAATAATATCAGCTTTTCCAGTGTAATTACCGTGTTTTAAGTTACGAGTTAGTGAAACTGTTCTAGCCAGCAAAAAAATGGCTGCTTCAAGAAATATTTTTCCTAGACTGTGCTGTTTTCCATGGTAATAGCTGTCCCCAGTGGTAAGAATGTGTCATTTCAGGGTGAAAAATGTGCAAAACTGGCATGTCACCCATATTGACTGGTTCATTGTGGCCATGTTTGTTCATGTAGAAACTTTTCCTGAATATCTTTTTTAGAGGACACTACAAAGATAACGTATAACCAAGATTCACGTCAATCGGCCAAAGGGGTCATGAGAAGTTGTCGTTTAAGTGTTTTACGCAAAATCCAACATGGCCGCCACACCATGTGACCGATCCATTTTTCCTCAAGTACAATCGATCATGGATACAAGCGGACTACATACAAAAACTTTCAGTTGTACTATCTACCTTTCATGAGAAAACTTGAATATTGACCAACATTTTCAGTAAATCCGAAATGCCTGCCACACCATGTGACCAAAGGCTACCACACTGACCATGGCACAACGTCCCATAGTCCTCTACATCCTTGCCAAATTTCGTGAGTTTTGGTACAGCCATTTAAAAGTTTTAGGCATTTGTAATTTTGTAGGAAGAAGAAAAAAAACAAAAAAACAACTAGAGTTGCCAGCAATTATAAAGCTTCCAAGGCACTAGCGAAACATTAGAATATGTGTTCCATAGTAAACATGGCCCTCCTATCTAATGAGTAACAAGCCATCTGACCGTTAGAAAAGGTCAGACGACACAGGTTAACATAATTTTATAGAGCAAACATGGGTTGCTATAACTTTTCCATAGTAACTATGGCCCTATCTGCACTCTATAAGGAGTTATAATCAACTTTTGCATTTGAACTTTAGCTGAGGTCAGAGTTCACTGGCATGGACATATTTTCATAGAACATGTATGGTTTACTATATGTCTTACATAGTAACCATGACCCTTTCTGCACTTTCTAAGGAATTATAAGCAAATTTGATCCCTGTAGGCCATCTTGGAATGACAAAAACGGCGAGTCTCTACCAGCAACTGTTTTCATTTTATGGGCTGTTAAAGACTTACCACTGTGGCGGAAGGAAAGAAAATAATAATAATAATAATAATCTTTTGAACAATAAGCTTCCAGCCATTCTGCTTGGAAGCCTAACTAGAAGTTGCAGGCAACTTTAAGACTTCCAGACGTTTACAGTAGCACAAGATCTCATATTACCATTTTGTTAATTGGAAAGCCTCATTTTATAGTGTGTGTTTTTTGTAGGGTAACGGTTAGTATTTTATAAATGTTGATTTAGTATTAATTGTGATTACTACTTCTGATTAGTTGTGATAGAGTGCATTGAGCGCGCTGTGGAACTTTCAGCTGCATATTTTAAATACCCCGGCTGTCAAATTTCTGTACAGCCCCAGATCACAGTAATGTTATGAAAAAATGTCAATATAAAAAAATAAAGTGGGTACACTATATATTATTTTCATTACCATTATATGATTTACTATTAGATGTATTATTTGTATTAAACAATACATGTTGCAGGGTAAGGTAATAGGGATGGGTCGGTATACCGGTTTTTCGGTCTAAGTACACCACGATATTAATTCCCATCCTTTAATTCTACACCGCAATTATCATAATTCCTTTATACAACTGTTAACGTATTTTTCAACTGCAAACACACTTCTTCTAAATCAAGTGACAGTACTTGCAGCCTTAGCAAATTGTCTGAGGAAGATCTTTTTGTGAATTGATACTGTATTTTGATAATGGTTTTTGAAGGAAACGGTCAACGACACAGAATTCACGTTTCAATTGCTGCGTTCTGTTACCCAGAGCTTGCTGCGCCGGCTGCTCTTGGCTGCTTGCTTTTTGACATCAAACACAGCTTTTAGAGAAACGCCTTCTCCAAACCTTGCAGCATAGCACACATTTTCAACGTGCTATATTTACATTTGTCTTGATTATCAGTTTAATGTAACTGATTAACATTAACTTTATTGTAAAATTATACATCAGTTATCACTGATTTAGTACATTATATTTGTTTAAATAATTGATTTATTTATTAATAAAGCGTTGACAAGGCTGTTCAAGGCTTCATTGTAGAATGATAAAATGTCATTCGCCTCCGCTACAAGGTGGCAGCAGTAGTTTTAGAGGTTATTTGCATTATGATTAGCAGGTCACTTATGATCTTTGCATTGTCCCTTTGGTTCACAGCCACAGCTAACCTCCCGCAGTAACATTTAAAATCTGCACTGGGCTATGCAAAATCTGCACAGATTTCTGTGGGCGTTGAGTGACGTCTACAGCGCATCTCCGTGATTCTGTGCAGCACTGTGTAGAACTGCAGAAATCTGCGCTATAAGAACACGACCACTGTCTCAATTAAAATTAGCACAGACCCACGACTGCAGCAGGATAGCCTACTTATTATCAACGTAGCTTTGT
Source organism: Polyodon spathula (assembly GCF_017654505.1). Lineage (NCBI taxonomy): Eukaryota > Metazoa > Chordata > Actinopteri > Acipenseriformes > Polyodontidae > Polyodon > Polyodon spathula. The sequence continues at coordinate 23,658,685 of NC_054546.1, forward strand.
TTAAACAAGTTATAACACTATTCCAATTTAATTCTCTTAGGTAAGCAAAGATTTTTTTTTATTTTTTTTTTACAAACTCCACATGTGTAATAATCATTGGAAGCTTACTTGTGCAATGTCGTAACTAACGTGTAGCTTTAAATCCAATAACACATTTTTTATTAATCCAGTTGAAAAAATAAACAACTCCTCTGCTCTTAAATAATAACCTGTGGTACATGTTTGTGTTAAGCAATAAGACTGATCATTTCCCAATTCTATTTACCATCAGCTAAACAAAGTATTTATTTATTTATTTTATATGTTAAAATGTTTTAACAAACTACAGCACCACATCATTTTGAGCAAATAAATCTTAATACTGTTGTAGTATAACATTGAATGTACAACTTTATTTATTTTTTGTTTTGTTTTTTAAAGTTATGATTGTCTTTATAAAAAAGAAACATACCAAGTTATTTGGCATAGTAAAATACTAAATACCAAATGTTTACATCATTCCATGAAAGGAAGTGTGATTTGTTGGTTTTATTTTTGTCAATTACAGTAATTTAAGTGATTTACATTAGTCTTTCTTTAAGCTTTTATTTTATAACTTGCGTGATGTACTGTATACCGTAATAATAAGATTATCACAGTATTTATTTATTTATTTATTTATTTTTTTTAATGGTTATCATACCGTGTACATTTTATACCGTACCATCCCTATTAGGCAATATCATTTTTTATCAGGAATATTATGAATGTGAAAGTAAACCTCTGTTTTCTACACATCCTATGAACACTGTCAATGTGCTATATGAAATAAACAAAAAATCTAAAAGTGTTTGCAATCAGTGGCAATAGCAGCTACTCTATGGTTTTAATGACAATATGACTAACTTATTTTGTATCTGACCTGCCCACTTCCCCAGTCGTCAATGGCGAGTGCAAATTTATATGTTATCACTGAGACCAAGCTTGGTCGCGCGCGCAAAGCTCACAAATTTGAGCCCTGTGTCTTGCACTGATCTGTACATCCTACTGTGTCCCCAGCATTTGAATACTGCTTTACATTACATCGATCAGCATGTGATTAAATACATAACCTTTACAGTAAAATATGGTTTACTTATGATATCTAATGGTAATTAAACCATATATGTGTGCTTGCATATAAGAAATAACCCACGACAGGGTGTGCTGTAAAAGACAATTCTTACTGCATGCCCTGGGTGCGTTGTGAGGCATAAGGCCGCAGACCAAGTGCCTTCAACCACCCAGGAAGCGTGGTAAGAATTGTCTTGCCGCACACCTGGAGTGAGTTATTTTGCTTATAAAATAGCAAAAAAAAAAAAGAAAATAATTACACAAACTGGCTTTTTTAGGGAAAAAAAAATAAGAAATATATTATGTATCCTTTCACTGAGAATAGTCCCTGAAGACTGTTTGATTGTAACATATTTTGTACTTTCTTTTTTATTTGCCATAAACATTACAATGAACATTGCCATTTATAGTAACATTTTTCGAGACGAGATGAATGAGATGAAATGACATTTGTGAATTGAAAGCAGACTGATTTCCCACTTCTGAGGGAAGACTCATGGAACAGCCAAACACTGCACTGCACTGGCACTCGAGGGAGGGGCTTCCGAGTGTTTTTTTTTTTTTAATTTTTTGTAGAAATGATCCTACTCAAGGCTTTGCGGTCTTCAAGAGAAGATGACCAATAATTTCTGAGACTGTTTTCAGACCGTTACTGATAACCAGCATAATTTCCCTAGATTGTAAACCAGCATTAGATAATATGTGGACTAAACGACTTCCGTGTCAGTTTGTGCAGTGCTGCAGTCCTTCCAGTCCACGGCGAGCACAACAGAATACGATTCCAAATCCGACCTTGTTTAAAATATGTTTCTGAAATCGGAGGGTAGTGGTGAGATATATCTGTTGTGATATTTAAGTAGTGCCACTGCTGCATATTAAGGATGAAACGATAGTAAATTTCCAGTAGTCGTTATTTTTCAATTACTTTTTTTCTCTGTGAGATATGGTCTACAACACAAGGAAGCTACAGACATTAAAAAAGAGCAAGATTGTAGCAAGAGTGAAAATAATGACTAGAACACAGGTGGAAGAAAAACCATTTTAATGAAATTGTCCTTATGTTACCATCTTTAATAATTGCAAAAAATGATCCCTTTATTTAAGTCTGTCAAAATGGGACTGCAAGTTTTCTTCCAACTGCTTTATTTATACATTTAATTTATTTATTTAAATGTACTTAAACAGTACATAATTACAAAATATGAAGCATCTGTATTTCTTTCAATACATTTAAAGTACTTGCTTTACACACATATACTGTTAACTATTCTCAACTCTTTTTCAAACAGTCTGCAAAATAAATATTTTTTTGTACTTTATTCCATACTTACAACCTGTAAGTATGGAATAAAGCAGTATGGGCATGCTGTTCTTTATGCATATTCCTTTGTCGTTACTTCATTTATAATTTAAGAAAACAAATTTCAATACCGTTATCAACTTTACCTGAGGTAGCCTGTTTTCCTGGTGGCATAATAACCTATAACGTACATTTTAATGAACGTATTGAAATGATATACTGATAATTTAGGGTGGAACGGAGTACAGTACAGGGAGGGCGCCACACTGGTAAAAAAAAAAAAAAAAAAAAAAGTGCATTATTAAGGTGACCTTGCTTGTTGAATGCTGACGTCTTTTAACTCCACCAGGTGCCAAGTACGGAAGGGCACATTCCTGTTTTCGTTGTTGTGCTTTTGCCACATTCTGCGGATTGGATGTACATCCCATGGTACTGTATTTCCCCGCTATATATATTTTTTGTAGTGAATGTACACACTACGGCTGTCAGTTAAGCCTGAAAATAGCAATTAATTGGGCACACAAAATATATTTGTTCTAGTAAATAGATGATTGTACCATTTTCAGTGCATTCCTCTCCCTGTGACGTTATTATTTTAATGTCATTGCAGTTCAGTAAAAGCTTGTGCACAAGAACAAGAAATGCGAGGGGTAATTACGCCTGGGTATCGTCAAGTGAGAAAAACAAAACACAACATCCGCAACAAGCTTTGCAAGTTTAACATACTTCACGCATTGCATCTTGTTAATACCGTACCACCTAACCTTCACTATATGTGAAACACAATGAGGAAATCCTGGCCTAAAACATAATAATAATAATAATAATAATAATAATAATAATAATAATAATAATAATAACAACAACAACAACAAATTGATTTACTTACCACTAATTGCATACCCACTAGCTGAGATCCTTACTCCAAAATTGCGTTTAACATCACTGATCATTTATTTTTAACGTTATTGAATATTGTTATATTACATAACAGTTCATTTTGAAACTTCAAAGAAGAGAAACTATATATAGTAAGTTTTTTTTTTTTTTTTCAATGTGCACAATTTATTTACAGGCTGTTTGCCAGGAATACAAGGTGGTGCATTTTTATTTATTTATTTTTTTGCACAGTGAATACACAGAGGGGCGTACTTACAAAGAACTGATTCGCTGGAAGGACGGGACCAGCAAATCAGGTGCTAGTTAACACGATCAAGCGAAGAAGTGCACGCCCACGGCTTGTCTTTGGCAGAAATACTGTAAATAGTAAGGCAGGGCAGGGCCTTCGTGCAGTTTCGTTGATAAACATAAATAAATGTTGTTAACTATGCGCGCTACAAAAATGTAATTATTGACTCGATTATCAAGTATTTATATTGATGTATATTTTGATTTAATCATAGCAGCCCTAGTACACACCGATGATTGTACCCATATTTGGACAGAAAAACATCTGTTCTGCGTCCAGTCACGTTTAGTGAGTATGTGACTATCGTTTTCTACGATTATCGAATAATTAAAATGTTAACGATACGATTCACGAATATTCGTAATCACAATAGATCGTACTATAGAAAAATCGTTTCCTCCCTACTGCAGTTACAGTATATTACATGCTGAGCGAGACTTACGTGGTGATTTCTCAGATGGCTTTTGAATAGTATTACTGCTACTGCTTGCCTCAGAGTTTTCTTTGTTCTTTTCTCTGACTAGACAAATACCACAGTATATTTGACAATTTTTCTGCAATTCTTAGTAACAGACATGAAAAAAACCAGATTGCTCAGTGATTTAAATGCTGTTTCAGTTGTATGTTGACATTTTTACCTACAGAAAAACTGTTTAGATATTGTTACTAATAAGGCGTAGTAATATTAATAGATCAGGTAAGTAGCCGTGCGGTAAGACAATTATTACCGCACGGTCATGTGATCTTGTTCAATCAATCACAGCATTTAATTTATCCAAGCCATTTTATAAGTATAAACATTGTATATTAAGCGGTAGCCAGTAGTAACATTGAAAAACCCAAATTAAATTTGAGTATATTTGGACTCATTCCGTCTCTTTTTACTGACACACAACCAACAGTGCCATAGTTTTTAACGTCTACTAATAACATTTGTTAATATTTAAACATCCTTTTCAGGCTCAGAAATTATTTGTAAAAAACAAACCCTCAAAAAAACACTTACTACAGTGTTACCCGTCACCACAGCTACTTGTCTCAGGTAAGATTAGCCTCTGATCTACCGTGATACAGCTACTATTTTTCAGGCCTGCAAGTTCAAGTGCTAGAAATATCAAGAGCACAATACCATGTATACTGCATGATTATTGATTTGTACTGAGATCTAGTGGTATTGTGTTAAACTGTATTACAGCTGCAGTTTTGACAGAGCTAGGCTGACTGAGAAATATGTCCGGGTTTGGTCTGTGGAAAAGGTGGCAAACCTACTTACACTGTGTGTGTGTCAGTATGTGTACTGTTTTGTACATGCCTTCATGTCCACAAGGTTACTTTAAGTAAATTGCTCGCGATTTTGGAGAGTTCTGCTAATACTTTACGTTACCTAAAATAATTAGTTCAATGAAAGACACGCTCACAAAGATTCAGGATTTGTGATTGTTGTTTTACCACAGTTCAGTCGTAAAAATAAGTTTATTCCGATTTTTAAACAAACTGTATTCATGTGACTTGTAAAGCTCATGCATTATATATTTTATTGTTTCGATTGTCTTCTGGTTTAAAAAGCATTTTGAATGGCTTCTGTCCAACTGCAACTGCGTTAAAAAAACAAAAACAAAAAAACAACAAAACATTTCTGTACAACCCGAGATCACGTTGGGGAGATTTGCTCTCTTTTGCGATGAAACCGTGATGTCGACCGAAGCAACCTCGCGGTTGGTGGCCATCTTCTCTTTCAGGGAACCAGGTTTACGGTAGGTAAACTAACGTTTCCTTTCAATTCGAAGATGCCCACCAAAACATCATTAAGGGAAACGTGTACCAGTGCCATCACGAGAGAGCTTGCCCGGATCCAGGTGCCAAAGTGTGGCTCTTGTCTGACTGAGAAGATCCCAGCAAAGCAGGATTTCTCAGGGCGGGCCGTTCAATAGCTGGCACAGGGATGAAAACCATTCTCCTGAGCCACCTGGGGGCCACTAGGAGAATTGACACCTTCTCTGACCAGACCTTTTCGAGAAAGGCCGGGAGCAATGGCAGAGGCAGGAACGCGTAAAGGAGCGCTCTGTGCCATACGTGGGCTAGGGTGTCGATGCCGAGTGGACTGCCGCAACGGTGGAGGGAGTACCATAGGTGGCAGTGTGTCGTCTCCACCGAGGCGAAGAGATTGACCTGCGCCTTCCCAAACCATTCCCAAATGCGCTCCACCACCTAAGGGTGGAGCCGCAACTCCGACGGATGCGGGCCCTCCCTCAAGAGGCGGTCCGCTGCCCGATTCTCCATGCCCAGAACATGCGTCGCCCGTAGGGACAGTAGGTTCTGTTGGGCCCAAATCAGAAGCTTGAAAGCTAGGCAATGCAACCCCGGGGACCGAAGGAGACCCTGGTGGTTGATATACGCCACCACTGATGTACTGTCTGTGAAGATCAGCACATGTCTGTTCAGCACCACGGGTAGAAAATGCTGGAGGGCAAGGAACACTGACTGCAGCTCCAGCATGTTGATATGCAGGAATGTCCAATGGCCCGATCAGGGTCCGCTGACTCCTTTGCCTTCGCAGACTAACACCCAAACCTGAGTTGGAGGCATCCGGTTGGAAACTACTCCTATCTGGACTCCTTGGCACAGGGGAGAGGTAACCCTCCATCAGCGCAGGGCTGGCAAGCAAGCAAGACACACTGTCAGCTAACGGTATCTGTCCTGCTTGGGATGCAGACGGAACACATTGAGCCACGCTAACAGGGGGCGCATGTGCAGTAAACCCATCCCCATGCTGACATTGCTGTGGCACAAGACAAGGGGCACCCTCTATCCATATCGAAACGGGGAGAGTTGGTGCTGGAGAGCTGCTACTCTGTCGTCCGACAGGTAAGCTTCCTGGTAATTGGTTCTAGCATCGTTACGGGGAGACCCAGTCTCAAACAAATACTTTATCACAAATAGCTGTGTGGGCCAACAGTCCTTCCTGTGACTGGGCAGATCAACCAGTCGTACAGGCAATTTATCACCCTGATCACTTGCCACCGCAAGAGAGTGAGGGTGGCATCCATGCACTTTGAAACGTGTGGGGGTCAGGAGAGGCCGAATCACCGCATGGAAACTCAGGACGCTCCCCTATAAGGCGGAGCGGAGATACTGCCTGTGTGCTGGACCCATAGGAACGTGGAACAGGTTCTCCCGGTTCAGTGTGATAACCAAGCCAATGGCCTTGCGAGCCACCATACGGCTCAGCCGTGTTTTGAAGCACTCAGGCAGCAAAGGTGCAGACACACCGAGGGCAGAGTGAGGTAGAATACACTACTGGTGCAGCTAGTCCTCCACGCAAGCACAGTGAAGTGCAGCTACAATCAAAACAAGGCCAGACCTGCGGCCTGCAGGCGGCTAGTGGGCTGACTCGACAGTGGGGACAAGGCAAGCCCAGCCCCGTGGAGTAATAGCGCACTCCAAAGTAAGAAAGGGTGAAAAACACATAATCCTTAACAATAATACTTACTGTACATAGACAGACAGACAGAAAAAAGCAGCCTGACAGCTGATCGAGCAGGTGCTGATGGTTAGAAATAGAATAAAAAGGCAACAAATTTTTTAAACTACTGATTCCGGGAAAAGCGGTGAAGGCCAGCTTTCAGCACATAGTGCAGGGAAACTAGCAGTAGCTTACGCAGCACTTTTTAGAAGAAAAAAGGTTCAATGCAACACAGAGAGGTCTTACCGTACCAATCGTGAGAAGCGAATCTCCCCTGAATCTCCCCTGCGTGCAGTTAAGTACCCTCGGGAGGGGGGACCGAGGGGGTCACTGAGGGGAGAGGGCCTATCGGCAGCTTTGATAGAAAGAGCTCAGTGACACCTACCAATAGGCAGGAAGGTATCCCATAACAATGTTTTGGTGGCCATCTTCGAATTGAAAGGGAATCTAAGTTTACATTACATTTCTGTACAGCCCAAGATCACAGTAATTGTTTATTATATTACTATTACAGTGTGTGTGTCAGTATGTGTACAGTTCTGTATATGCCTGCACTTACACAAGGTTATTTTAAGTAAACAAATATTACGGCAGAAATGCTTTTCATACAGCTCCAAATATACAAAAATGTCTGCTTTTTGGGGAGATTCTCCATTAATAACCATGCAATGTTCCTTGTTACAATTGTATTTTATAGAGCAAGCAATTGTGAAGAGTTCTGTCTACACTTTCCATTACCTAAAATAATTAGTTCAATTAAAGATAGTTCCAAAGTTGCGCCAACACTTTCATGCGTTACATGCGCGGCTTAAATGCAACACACTCAGGATCTGTGATTGTTGTTTTAACACAGTTCAGTCGTAAATATAACTTAATTCAAATTTTTAAACAAACTGTACCCGTGTGACTTGCAAAGCTCATGTATTGTACATTGTATTGTTCGATTGTTTTCTGGTTTAAAAGCAGTTTTTTTTTTTTTTTTTTTTTTTTTTTTAAATTGTTCCTTCGTATGGATGCTGTTCAGTTGCAACAGGGCTTCAAAAAGAAAAGAAAAAGAAAATAATAATAAGAATCCTTACAACAACAATAGGCTTCAAGGCCACTCTGGCCAGGAAGCCTAATAATAATAATAAAAACTACATGCCAAGCAAGTACATGAAGGGGAATTATCTAACTACAACATTTTCATTTCAAACAACAAAAGTGAACTCACTCTGGATAAAAGCATCATGCTAGAAATAAAACAGTGGGTTCAGAAGGGATACAACAGGGCAGAGAAGCAAGGACAACAATATAAAGTTAAACAAAGTTAAAACTACAATATATACAAAAACGTGCTGAATATCATTCTGCAACAAGTGAAAAAAAAAAAAAAATCAATATGCAGCCCAACCACATAAACAATGCTTGTAGAAACACACTTTTATTACATGGAGGTTTTATTGTATTTACCAATCTACTTATGATGGAGCTGTATAGGGGGGAAAAAAAGAAAAAAACCTATAGTCTTCTGCAATCAGAAAATATGTGGTGAACCCCGCTCTGACCGTGTCGCTTTTGTGAACTTCGAGGAGTCTTCTGGGAATTGTAGTTTGGCATGGTAATGTCATAGCGCTGTTACATAAGAACATAAGAACATAAGAAAGTTTACAAACGAGAGGAGGCCATTCGGCCCATCTTGCTCGTTTGGTTGTTAGTAGCTTATTGATCCCAAAATCTCATCAAGCAGCTTCTTGAAGGATCCCAGGGTGTCAGCTTCAACAACATTACTGGGGAGTTGATTCCAGACCCTCACAATTCTCTGTGTAAAAAAGTGTCTCCTATTTTCTGTTCTGAATGCCCCTTTTTCTAAACTCCATTTGTGATCCCTGGTCCTTGTTTCTTTTTTCAGGCTGAAAAAGTCCCTTGGGTCGAGACTGTCAATACCTTTTAGAATTTTGAATGCTTGAATTAGGTCGCCACGTAGTCTTCTTTGTTCAAGACTGAACAGATTCAATTCTTTTAGCCTGTCTGCATATGACATGCCTTTTAAGCCCGGAATAATTCTGGTCGCTCTTCTTTGCACTCTTTCTAGAGCAGCAATATCTTTTTTATAGCGAGGTGACCAGAACTGAACACAATATTCAAGATGAGGTCTTACTAGTGCATTGTACAGTTTTAACATTACTTCCCTTGATTTAAATTCAACACTTTTCACAATGTATCCAAGCATCTTGTTAGCCTTTTTTATAGCTTCCCCACATTGTCTAGATGAAGACATTTCTGAGTCAACAAAAACTCCTAGGTCTTTTTCATAGATTCCTTCTCCAATTTCAATATCTCCCATATGATATTTATAATGTACATTTTTATTTCCTGCGTGCAGTACCTTACACTTTTCTCTATTAAATGTCATTTGCCATGTGTCTGCCCAGTTCTGAATCTTGTCTAGATCATTTTGAATGACCTTTGCTGCTGCAACAGTGTTTGCCACTCCTCCTACTTTTGTGTCGTCTGCAAATTTAACAAGTTTGTTTACTATACCAGAATCTAAATCATTAATGTAGATTAGGAATAGCAGAGGACCTAATACTGATCCCTGTGGTACACCGCTGGTTACCACACTCCATTCTGAGGTTTTTCCTCTAATCAGTACTTTCTGTTTTCTACATGTTAACCACTCCCTAATCCATGTACATGTGTTTCCTTGAATCCCAACTGCGTTCAGTTTGAGAATTAATCTTTTGTGCGGGACTTTGTCAAAAGCTTTCTGGAAATCTAAATAAACCATGTCATATGCTTTGCAATTATCCATTATCGATGTTGCATCCTCAAAAAAATCAAGCAAGTTAGTTAGACATGATCTCCCTTTCCTAAAACCATGTTGACTGTCTCCCAGAACCCTGTTACCATATAGTTAATTTTCCATTTTGGATCTTATTATAGTTTCCATAAGTTTGCATATAATAGAAGTCAGGCTTACTGGTCTGTAGTTACCTGGTTCAGTTTTGTTTCCCTTTTTGTGGATCGGTATTACGTTTGCAATTTTCCAGTCTGTCGGTACCACCCCTGTGTCAAGAGACTGCTGCATGATCTTGGTTAGCGGTTTGTAAATTACTTCTTTCATTTCTTTGAGTACTACTGGGAGGATCTCATCCGGCCCAGGGGATTTGTTTATTTTAAGAGCTCCTAGTCCCTTTAACACTTCTGCCTCAGTTATGCTAAAGTTATTTAAAACTGGACAGGAACTGGATGACATGTGGGGCATGTTGTCAGTATCTTCCTTTGTAAAAACTTGTGAAAAGTAATCATTTAACATATTTGCTATTTTTTTTTCTTCCTCTACGATTTTGCCATTTGTATCTCTTAAACATTTAATCTCCTCTTTGAATGTTCTCTTGCTGTTGTAATATTGGAAAAACATTTTGGAATTGGTTTTAGCTCCCTTAGCAATGTTTATTTCTATTTCTCTCTTGGCAGTCGCTGTAATGTCGGCACGGTTTTGGATTCGCTGTTATGTCATAACCGGTGAAAATGTCTTTAAAAAGGTGGACATAAAAAAATTAATATTCTGTAATTTAACAATTTAACAATTTGTTGCATAACAACTCTAGAGTTTTGAATGTGACAATGCTATTTTTTTTGCTTTAACCCTTTGCAGTCCATTTATGCAGCGCTCGTCAGGCGCATCAGGTTCAATTTATTCACACGCGCTGTTTATTTTACACACGCTGTTTAAAGGCATTGAATCGCAAAAGTATACTCAGTACCGTATCTCCAGCCAAGCCCCACACCTTATTCCCTGTATTTTTCACATACCTCTTTACAGACATGCACACTGATAAATCCTCTCTTGATCACTCGATTTATCACCAAACTACTCAATAATGCGATAAAAGTCATTCTTTTATTGCTACAACATCCCAAAAAGCTCTGCAAATGTCTGTGATATTCTTTGAGTGCTGGATGCAGAAGCAGCTACCTCCTTTGTTATGTCAGTGTTGTCTCTGTAGTGGATGGGGCGATGAGATATGCCCTTTTTTAAATATATATTCAGCTCCTATCGGTCTCACTCGGCCATTGAAAGAACAACTAGAGACCTGTGCTTTACGTCTTTTTTATGTCGGACAGGTTCCAACGTTGGACTGGAAAGAGAAAATTGTAATGTCGGACCTGTTTAAATCTTGAAATAAGCCATTTTTTACCCAGAAAAAATACACCCCTAGTCAATATACAATACTAAATGAACTACAGGAGGACAATTTAATATATTGTGTTCAGTTAATTGAAAAATTGAAAGAGTATTCCAGCATGTAAAATGAAATATTCTAAATCAAGTATGACTTTCAAAACTCATATTCTTAATATCATATTCTACACCGTGGTTCCAGTGGTGTCCCTTCTGCAGTGCCTGTAAAGATGGATGAACATCTTACCTCAAGCTGAAACTTTAGATGTTCTCTCATGCTTTCCAATAACAGGAACCACACCCTGAGGGAAGCTGCATAAAGATTTAGACGCTCCACACTCAGAAGCTAGGGTTAAAAGAAAACAAATAACTTTTTATTTTTTTTTAGTAAACTTTTTTTTTACTTCTAATAGTTAGCTTACACATAGATGGGGTACTAGTTGTTTGTACTAAATTGGTTTGTGTGTGTTGTTATACTGAACTACCTAATCATATATACTGTACGGAGTGCCATTTGCGCCAAAACTATCCAGCCATTAATTTGTCAATTTGTTTCTTAAATTGTCAATTTATCAACGTATTTGTTAATTCATCTAATAATTAATTTGTCAATTCATTAATACGAAAGGCATTAACACAGACCTGCAAATTTCCAATCAACCAGATGAACTTCCCTGCAAACTTCCCAACAGACACACTTCCAACTGTCAATCTCGCACTTGCCGAAAACACTAACCTTTCTAGCACACACTAACATTTTAACCAATGAAAATCCAGCCTTATTCAAAACTGCTTCAGCCAATAATATTGCAGTTTATTAGAAAGGGCGTTTCAAAAGATACTCTATTTAACAAAATACTCGACTCCACTGATTTTCAGTGAAGACTTCCGTCTCACTGCGCGCAAAGCATTGTGTGGTACAAGGGTCATGCAAAAATATTTGCAGGTCTGTACAGCCTTTTGTATTAATGAACTGAAAAATAAATGAATTTAGATTAATTAACAAATATGTTTATGAATTACTGTATGAATTGACAAATGTATGGATGAATTGCTGGACAAATTGACACTGATGGACTGACAAACAAACTGACAAAGTAATGGCTGGATAGTTTTGGCATAAATGGCGCTCCATAGTACTGTAAGTAACAGTGAATATGGTTAGTCAGATCAGAGTTAAAGGTGATGGAAAGTCAAGGGCCAGGCTAATGAGCTGGGCCAGTCTTGGCTGAAGCACAGCTACTAGAGCACATCAATTCCTTCTCATTAATTACTCAGCTATTCCATCAGCAGCAGTGAGAAATTATCAGGATCTGATGCACCCATCTGTCCATGACAGGTACATGCACTTGGACAAGAACAGATTTCAGGTGAGATAGTTGTGTTTTTGTTTCTTTTTGTTATTCTAGCTGCAATTAGGCTAATGCCCTGGTAGGCTGTATTTGTAAAAAGCAGACATCCTGTGTCTATTCCTGTACTACATGGGGGCTTAGCTGTACACCTTATGCTTATCTCATCTGTTCCTAAATCTCAGGCAAGTCCATATTGGTCTCAACAAGCATACTCCCCAGGGTCAAACACAGTTTCTATAGTAACCGTAGCCATTGGAGACTTGCGTGGGTGTGTCTATGAGAAATGGACCATGTGTATGTAGACAAACTAAACATAAATAAGCTTTTAATCAAATGTAAACTTTCTGGCAACAAATACAGAGACAAGTAGAACAATGCCACTTTGAAACAAAAGGCATACATTTGTAAACATGTTGGCACTTTAATGACATTTAAGATTAGTCAAAGTGATGTCTCCTAATCCAGTCACAGAGGGAGCATTATTACTGTGACTATACCCTGGGGATATGCAAATTCAAATATTAAATGATGAAATGTAGAACAGTTTGGTATATGCTGATGCGTTGGCATATGCTGTAGAGCCCTGCGGTCTCTTGCTGACACAGAGCCTGGTATATGCTATAGTGCACTGAGGTCTCATGCTGACACAGAGCCTGGTATATGATGTAGTGCACTGAGGTCTCAGATGCTGACACAGAGCCTGGTATATGCTGTAGAGCACTGAGGTCTCAGATGCTGACACAGAGCCTGGTATATGCTGTTGAGCACTGAGGTCTCATGCTGACACAGAGCTTGGTATATGCTGTAGTGCACTGAGGTCTCATGCTGACACAGAGCTTGGTACATGCTGTAGTGCACTGAGGTCTCAGATGCTGATGCATTGCAGCTCTGTAATAACCGACCTGGAAGAGGTGCCGACAGAGCTCATCCTTGACCAGGCCGAGGAGGGACTGGTAGTTGGAGATCTGAGCGGATTCCAGACCCACAGTCAGCAGCTGCAAGCCCATGTGGATCATCACCTCAGAGTTGTGCCGATCGTGAGGGTTGGTTAGGGAGATGAGGAAACGGAACAGCTCCCGGATACAGGGAAGGCCATATGGAACCAGGGCAGCACCTGTTTGAAGCAGTTAAACAGCAAGTTCATTATTTCTATTAGCACTACAATTGTCTTTACATTGTTACTTTCAGGGTGTTACTGCCTAATATTTGGGGGTTTCAAATAGAAATTACCATAAAAACTACATTCATTGTCCGGTGTAATCAAAAGTTACACTGAACATATGAATATATACTTTACAGTAATCACCAAATTATGGCTATAAATATGATTGACTCATTCGAATGATTTAAGGTTTAGACAATATTCAACTTAGATTCAATTCAATGTTATCATAGATCAGTGCTTGTTTCAACATACAAAAACAAAATGACAAGTACTGTTGAAAGTTATTACCTTTTATTATTCGTAATTGTATTTGACTGTAAATTCATTTTCAATGTATAATCAAGTATTATACTAAGCATGTTCAAGACAAATAAAACATATATTCAGTTGTAATTAAGATTCTAAATATATTCTATCATGTAACATTGGTTAATATTACGTCATACTTCACACAATTTAACATACAATCGATTTATCCACCATGGAAATTCAGAAGATATTTAGTGAATAAAGTTGCAACGGTCTCGCAATGATGAATTATTGTATACAGCTTTTTTCTCGTTAAAATGTTTCAATTTAGAAACTCGAGATCTGAAGTGTAGTCTTCTCTATTCAGGGTTGTTAAAGAAAAAACAAGATGGCTTTTTCTTCAGGACTATGTCCTACAATACAATGGACCCATACAACAAATGGTTTCCTCTTTCTGTGTGCTTCAATGTGGTTTGTTCCCAGTGATGCAGCATCAATGCAAACAGTTTTAAAAATCACTTTGGGTTTAAGTAACTGCTGTAGTCTTCTGTTTACTTATTTGTGTATTTTAGCATACTTTTAGATTTACTAGCAACAACAGTCTTTTTATTCATCATTTGAATTAAGAGCTTTTCTTCAAGAAGTCGTTTTCTTGTTGTCCAGTAGCTCTGTTTTAGTTTTCGTTCCTTGAAGTCAGAATGTTGAGTCTTCAGCAATTCAGTCCAATTGTACACACACAGACGTTTTTTCAAGAGTAGAATTGTCTTTTAAGAGAGCAAGAGTTTTTTGAGAGCTTTAATTTGTTTGCGAAAGATACCGATTTTCCATGCTGCAAACATTTTTATTACATTTGAGAATAGGCGTATCTTTCAGATTATTATCATTCCACTGGACACCTCTCCTAGTCATTTCATTTTTAAATGATTCATCAGGTAATTTTATTGGCTATTTCGAATGTAAGCAGATGACAACTTCAAAAGACACCTCCCCATCTTCATTCAAACAAAGGGTCGTAAATCATAGAAAATGCATTCAGTTAAAAATACTCTTGTGAAATAACTTTTTGTAAGTTATTAATTTGTACTTTTTCCTAATATGATTTCACACAATGCAGTACCAAAATAAATCATATAGGTCCCTGTCACAAAGACGGCTGTAGTGGGTGACGTCACACCAGAAACTGGGACCAACACTGAACAACAGACTCAGAGACGTGGAGTTTGGTGAAGCTGAGCGCTTGCTTGCGCTCAGCATTTAATAAATGAACAGACAGAAAATAAAAGGTTTGAAAGACAAACAAAACACAGCACATGGCACTGGTAGCCAAAACAGAGAGACAAACAAAACGGACTACACAGACAAACACGGTGAGCTACTATTATAATTACAATTACCTCCGTCTCCAATCCCATTCTCCACTCAAACACACAACCCAGAGTGAGTGAAAACATACAGCTTTTATGCAGCTATACCGAGACTCAATTGCTAATCAGTCATTCAATTGGAGTCTCGGTACAACTGCACGTAAATTAATAAAGTGCAATTCCCCGTGCACACACATTACATTTTACCTGCACGTGAAGTACTGTGCAATCCTCGTGCCTTATACAAATATACATTTTAAACACTTGTGCTCGTAACCCATATTATATCGCTTGTACCAATGACTATACACCAACATTAACACACTACATACAACATAAAACACAAATAAATAACACAGAGGTAGGCACTTTGCCACATCTACCCCCCCCCCCTTGTGCAAAGAACACCTGGCCTCAACGACCACCTCCCTCCTTAAAATCCCAAAAGTCTTGCTGAAAGTCCCAGGCAAAGAACAGGGACTTTAAAGGGTTCATGGGCGGCAATGTTGTCAGTAGCAAGGTAGGTATCCTTGGGCGGTGTCGTGCAAGCATTCTTCGGTGGTGTCGTGCAAGCATCCTTGGGTGGTGTCATGCAAGCATCCCTGAGCGATGACGTGAAGGCATCCTTGGGCAGTGTCATACAGGCATCCTCGAGCGATGACGCGAAGGGAGTCGAGAGAAGCTGGGATGCGGGTTTTGGCCCTCTTCGCGGCCACTGCGGCCGGGAGGCTCTTACACATGTTTTCCTCAGCAGCCTATGTAGGGGCTGCTGAGGATCGCCAGCATCACGTCCTGGTACATCCTCCAGTGGTAGAGGGGAAAGCTGCAGAAAGTCTCCCTCTTGTGGTGGAGGTGGGAGCGGCAAGCAGGTATTCACCCTCTGCTGGTAGAAGCAGAGGCAGCTCCTGCTGCTCTTCTCCTTCCGGTGGAGATGGCAGAGGTAGAGAAAGCTCCTGCTGTTCTGCCCCTGCCACTGAAGGTGGTGGAGGCAGAGGGATCTCCTGCTGCTCTGCTTCTGGGTGCAGCATGTAGTCTCCTGGTGACAGAGGTGGGAGCAGCGTGTAGTCTATCCTTGTTACAGGGGCCGGTGCTGCTCTCCCGCACTTGCAGGGGTAGGTGATGGAGGCAGAGGCAGCTCCTGCTCCTCTCCTCCGTGTGGTGACGATGGGGGAAGTGATACCAGCAGGCATTCATCCTCTGCTGGTGGACAGAGGGACAGCAGGCATTCACCCTCTGCTGCTGGAAGGGGACCCAGCAGGTATTCACCCTCTGCTGGTGGTGGTGGTGGTAGCGACATGCAGTCTCCTCCTGGCAGCGAGAGCAGGAGGAGCGTGTAGTTTCTGGCGGCGAAGGTGTGAGTAGCAGGTAATCTCCCCCTAGCGGCGGAGGCAAGAGCAGCAGGTAGTCTCCCTCCATCATAGGGGACTGATGCGGCTCTCTCTCGGTCGCGGGGAACTGGTGCGGCTTTCCTCGTGTTGGAGACAGCAGCATTGGCTCCTCTCCCTCTGGCATGGAGGCAGCGGTGGGGCTTCTCCTGATGAGACCAGAGATGGCGGGACCCCTCCCAGGTATCCTCCCTCTGCTGGATGACATGGGAACAGCAGGTATTCTTCCTCTGCTGGTGGAGACTTGGGCTGTGGACGCTCTACCTTCCCCTTCTTGGGCCGTGGACGCACCGACTCCCCCTTTGTGGGCTGTAAACACCTGTGCTCCCCCCTTCTGGGCACTGGATACTCAGGCTCCTCCCACTCAGATGTAGGACGTTCAGGCTCCTCCCATCCGGGCTCTAGTTCCTCCTCTTGATAACTGCGGAAGGTACAGCTAGAAAAGCAATGCCCCACTGGCGGCACACTGGTGACGGCTGGTCGTATCGTCCTGGGTTCCTAGCCTTTAGGTGGAACTCCTCTGTGTCCTCCTCCTCCTCCTGCAGTCGTTGCTGCTGCTTTCCTCTCTCGCTTCTCCCCATTTCTTTCTTTTGTTTTTGTAATCCAAAAGCACACCCCCCCCCCCCCCCCCCCCCCAACTCTGGTCTGCGTCTCGGAGGCGCTGGTAGTCCCATGATGACACCACATGTCACAAAGACTGCTGTAGTGGGTGACGTCAGACCAGAAAGAGGGACCAACACAAAACAACAGACACAGAGACGTGGAGTTTGGTGAAGCTGAGCACTTGCTTGCTTTAAATGAACAGACAGAAAATAAAAGGTTTGAAAGACAAACAAAACGCAGGACACAGCACTGGTAGACAAAACAAAGAGACAAACAAAACGGACTACACAGACAAACATGTTGAGCTGCTATCATAATTACTATTACCTCCATCCCCAATCCCGTTCTCCACTCACCGAAAATACAACCCCGCGTGAATGAAAACATGCTTCTTTTATGCAGCTGTACAGAGACTCGATTGCTAATCAATCATTCAACTGGAGTCTTGGTACAACTGCACGTGAATTAAGTGCAATTCTTCGTTCTTACGTATTACATTTTACCTGAACTTGAAGTGCTATGCAATCCTGAAGCCTAAATAGTTATACATTTTAAACACTCGTGCTCATAACCCATATTATATCCCGTGTACCAATGACTATACACCAACATTAATACATTACATACAACATAAAACACAAATAAATAGCACAGGGGCAGGCACTTTGCCACAGTCCCATAATTATCATTCTAAAAAATTAGATTTTAATCAATTTCCTGAATGATAAATTACTTACTTTTTAGTGATTTAAGTAAGGCTTTTAATAGCTTACATTTTGAATGTTTGAGTTCACAAGAATACTGTTTTTATAACAGCTAACATAAATCGCCAGCAAAGCCAATGCATTTTAAATTACAAACTGAACCATCTCCATCATCCACCAAATGGCAGTATAACACTATTTTGACCAGATTTCGCATTGAATACACACTCCTTTATACACTATGTCTATCAAGAACCTAACATGGTCCTGTTACAGTCAGCACTCAAGATATCCATTACCCAGATACAAGTCAGTCGCATTTTACCGGCCTTGTATTAAGAATAAAACGAATCCCGTTATATATATGTAACAAATTAATGCAGTTACCAGGAATGCAAAATCAGTCTGTCTTTATTATTGTCCACTTACACAGCGCTTCCTCCAAAGACAAAGCAAATGAAAAAAGCAATGGTAATGGAAACATTAATAATTAACAGTTTTAGATATCGTGATCGATATTTATTTTTTCTTTTGTGCATTTTCATTTGCAAATGAACTGTGATATTAGGCCTTATCGAGCACTATTTTGCAATTTTGAATGCTGACTTTGGATACTGTTTTAATTCGGGAAACAGGTTTTTGTTTTTTTTTTTCATTTTGTATCTTTTGCTAAATTGTATTGCCTTTTACATTTTATGCAGTTATGTGCATGGGTGTGGGAAAAAACCCAAGGCAGACACAAAGTACAATTATGAAATGCCGGTACAGGCGCCCAGATTTATTAGTCCACGCTCAGTTGGCAGGTGCTTCTGTGACAGTTCGGGGGCACTCTACTAGCAATGATATTGTGCCCCGTCTTCATAAAACACACATGCAGGTGTGTAAACAAAAAACTAATACGTAAAAGGCGACAGGAAAAAGAAAAACAAAACACTAAGGAAAAACTACAAAATAAAGTGTGCCGGTTTTTAACCACGGCTCATTGCTCCCTCTAGTGGTGAAAGTCCTGAGAAACAGGCACTGCTCTATATCCTCACTTGTATACTGTGGGACGGCTCAGTCCTGCTAAGTCAGTGGTCCTCAAAGTGAACACATTTCTGGCGGGTCGTAGTGTAAGAAAATAAAGAAAGCTTTAAACACTTTTTTCCCAACAAAAGTGCCACAGCAGTCTGTTGACGCTGCTGCTCACTTATGCTCTGCTTGTACGTACTCAACCTTTTTTTTTTTTTTGCCCTGAAAGGCTTCTGCGTTACAATCAGCCAATTGAATATCTGCATTGTCTCTGCGGTAGCCAAATCATAAACTAGCTGGGTGGGACATAAACAGTGTCTGTTTCAGTTACAGTTTAACCAATAAGAGTTTAATATGGGTTATGAGCACGAGTGTTTAAAAGTTTAACCGACTTACTGAGACAAATAACACATCTCAGTAAGTAGAATTAAATTTTCTATCTCTATTTTTTTTTATTTCATCAGACAAGCGAAACACTGTAGTGTATTTAGTTACAAATCCAGTTTTTCTAAATAACTGTACTGGAGATGAGCGATCTTTAAAACAGTAGTGTTGACAAAGTTGCCAAATTGAAACAAAGTGAGACCCTCTCTATGCTTTTATTTCAGTTTATTCATGGTTATCTGTGTAAACATGCTATTTAAAAATATTTGCATTGTGTATTTTATGTAAATTACTGCCTAAGACTCGGCTTATGAGAGTGAGCCAAGAATAACTCCCGCTAAAACACTTAAAAAAGAAAAAAAAAAAAAAGTTTTTTTTATATATATATATATATATATATATATATATATATATAATTTATGTCTATGTGTATGCCTGAAGGCAGTGCAATAGTCAGATGCCCACAAACAGCCAAGTAAGATCAATTTCTGCCCGTGCCCAAATTACTTTAAGGACCACTGTGCTAAGCTATCTAAGAAAGTGGCAAAGTTCCTGCATGAGCCAGAGAGGATACAAACAGTGCCCTTTTATTTAGTCATTCACCCTGTATAGTCCCACCCCCAGCCAATGAGAGAGCGTCAGCCAATTTCTTCACAGCTGATTCCTGTCAACAAGACATTGCCTGACAGCATGGGAATACACAGGGTGTCCAAACCCTTTACAACCTCACGCATGTGCCCGAAGGCCAGGCAAGATCCCTCCCCTCTCACAATGGGTAACACTTTGATTTCATTTTGCTGTTGGGTCGTTAAATGGGGAATTTTACATAATGCTAGTACAATACGTACTAGATTTTAAAAGTACTGTATTACAGTCCACGTGTTGTCTAGTTTGGCAAGTGTTATTTTCAAAATTGTATCCTGAATTAAAATACTACTTCTGTTGAAAATATAGTACTGTACCAACAGAGCCAACTACAGTACATTTAAATGGAAGCCTACTTATTTTAAAACAGTCCTTTCAGCTATGTATTTTCTGAAATATCTTTTTTGTGTTCCCTGAAAAAATGGACAAGTGTTTATCTTTTACTGCAGTTTTATTCCCCCAACTCGGGTGCTAACAAATTTCAATGAAGAATCAACGAAACTCCCCTTTGGATGAAAAACAAAACTAACAGGAGGACCGTTGTCACAGGAAATAAGTTAGCTGGGAAAGAAGTAAGCAGTTGCCTTTTTCAGCCTTTCTACGCAAGCGTGAATCTTAGCGCTTAAAGACAAGGTTATGCCGTCAAGCTTTTCTGTCTGTGAGCTTTAATTCAGAACAGCCTGTTATTGCAATCTTTCCAATGTGTCTAGTAAATTATTTTACTCTTAATGTCATGATCTTTATTAAAAGCTACATTATATGTGTTAAAAATCGAAAACACATTGATGTAATATTAATAACATGTTTTTCATATTATTTGATAATAGGTTACCTTTATGCTACGTAGTTTACAAAGATTACATTTAATCGCTGGCTACTTTATATTACAAGTTTCCTTCGTACATGTATTTGCAATATATTTGCAAATATTAGCAAAAGAGAAATAAATACAATACCTGCATTATTTTGTAAATGGGTTATGAAATAAGCAGAAATAACGTATCATTGTTCGTGCAATTTATTTTCATGTGCAATTATATTTGCGTTTAAAATGTAGTAACAGTTTCTAATACGACATACTACCTATCACTTAATAGGTGTTAAGTTTAATTCCCAGTTTACAAAGACGTGGCAAACGCTCACCAGTTGTCATTTTAAATTTGCAATCACCGTGGATATTTATATTATGTTTTCTTCGTGCAAATAATACAGTGAAAGAGAAATGAATACACGTATAATGTGTATGTGTTGACATAATGTATCAGAAGGTATTATGACTTTGTCTTATGCTCAAGTCATGCCTCTACTCCTGTTCTGTCTTTGTTCCCATATAACTGGACACATTTCTAAAGCTCAAAGGGAAGTATTAACTTTCACTTTTAGTCATTTTGAGAGCTTTTTAAATTTAAGCTCACGTTGGGAAGTCCAATACACATTTGAGAGCTTTTGTCAGAAACTATCATTTTCTTTGTGTGGTAGTGACTTGTAGCTCGCTAACGTTACGGAATTTGTGCTGCTTTGCCTGTTGGTGGTAAATCGGATTTCTGACTGTCAAAATGTTTTGGTAGAGTGTTAGTTCTTGGAGAATATGGTGCTATTTCTGACAGTATAGTGTCCTCAGTACACATATTAGTAATTACGTCATTACATTTATGTTATGAAGTCATAAGCAGCCCGTCCGTGATAATTTGGGGCCCAGACAGGAAATAAATCCTGCAGCCGCTACTGGTTTCACGCAGTGAACTTCTTCACTCCGAGATTTAGAATTGCACTGGAATAAAACGAGCGATAAAGTACACTTTCATACATTTTCAAAAAGAATGAAAAATGTAATAATTAATAAGAAATCTCACTAATAGCTTACATTCCATGTTGTTTAAATTATTGAGAACAGACATTTTTGCTTACTATTAAAATGCATAGGACCAAAAACGTGTATGTATCTCCGTTCCAGTGTGTGTGTGTGTGTGTATGTATATATATATATATATATATATATATATATATATATATATATATATATATATATATATATATATATATAGTGGCTTGCGAAAGTATTGACCCCCCTTGGCATTTTTCCTATTTTGTTGCCTTACAACCTGGAATTAAAATGGATTTTTTGGGGGTTTGTATCATTTGATTTACACAACATGCCTACCACTTTGAAGATGCAAAATATTTTTTATTGTGAAACAAACAAGAAATAAGACAAAAAAACAGAAAACTTGAGCGTACATAAGTACTCACCCCCCCCAAAGTCAATACTTTGTAGAGCCACCTTTTGCAGCAATTACAGCTGCAAGACTCTTGGGGTATGTATCTATAAGCTTGGCACATCCAGCCACTGGGATTTTTGCCCATTCTTCAAGGCAAAACTGCTCCAGCTCCTTCAAGTTGGATGGGTTCCGCTGGTGTACAGCAATCTTTAAGTCATACCACAGATTCTCAATTGGATTGAGGTCTGGGCTTTGACTAGGCCATTCCAAGACATTTCAATGTTTCCCCTTAAACCACTCAAGTGTTGCTTTAGCAGTATGCTTAGGGTCATTGTCCTGCTGGAAGGTGAACCTCCGTCCCAGTCTCAAATCTCTAGAAGACTGAAACAGGTTTCCCTCAAGAATTTCCCTGAGGAAAAGCTCAATTTTAGTCTCATCTGACCAGAGTACCTTCTTCCATATGTTTGGGGAGTCTCCCACATGTCTTTTGGCAAACACCAAACGTGTTTGCTTATTTTTTTCTTTAAGCAATGGCTTTTTTCTGGCCACTCTTCCGTAAAGCCCAGCTCTGTGGAGTGTACGGCTTAAAGTGGTCCTATGGACAGATACTCCAGTCTCCGCTGTGGAGCTTTGCAGCTCCTTCAGGGTTATCTTTGGTCTCTTTGTTGCCTCTCTGATTAATGTCCTCCTTGCCTGGTCCGTGAGTTTTGGTGGGCGGCCCTCTCTTGCCAGGTTTGTTGTGGTGCCATATTCTTTCCATTTTTTAATAATGGCTTTAATGGTGCTCCATGGGATGTTCAAAGTTTCGGATTTTTTTTTATAACCCAACCCTGATCTGTACTTCTCCACAACTTTGTCCCTGACCTGTTTGGAGAGCTCCTTGGTCTTCATGGTGTCGCTTGCTTGGTGGTGCCCCTTGCTTAGTGGTGTTGCAGACTCTGGGGCCTTTCAGAACAGGTGTATATATACTGAGATCATGTGACAGATCATGTGACACTTAGATTCACACAGGTGGACTTTATTTAACTAATTATGTGACTTTTGAAGGTAATTGGTTGCACCAGATCTTATTTAGAGGCTTAATAGCAAAGGGGGTGAATACATATGCACGCACCACTTTTCCGTTATTTATTTTTTAGAATTTTTTTAAACAAGTTATTTTTTTTATTTCACTTCACCAATTTGGGCTATTTTGTGTATGTCCATTACATGAAATCCAAATAAAAATCCATTTTAAATTCCAGGTTGTAAGGCAACAAAATAGGAAAAATGCCAAGGGGGGTCAATACTTTCGCAAGCCACTGTGTGTGTGTGTGTGTGTGTGTGTGTGTTTTTATATATATATATATATTTTCTCACATGGAGTTTCACATAATTGAAAAAATTAAAACCTGTGATATGATGTGTTATCTTTCCCGAATTATAACGACGACGGGTGAGTGGGGCTTTAATTGTAGAAGTGAGAGATTTGCACAGGGTACTACGTTAATTGGAGAGCTCTCTGAATTATTAGTACAGTATTTGGTGCTGTGCGAGTACATCCACCATGCTAACTAGGATTAACAGATGTTCATATAAATAATGTAACTGCACTTTAGGACGGTATCGATACGAAGCCAATTGTTTTGTGCGTTTATCAAATTATATATATTGAAAATATATATATTATATATATATATATATATATATATATTACACCATCTTGAACTTAGCCACACGGCAGATTTTTATCAGAAAACTACAAAGCAACAGGCTGCTGTAGCTCAACCTGGATTCAGTGTTGCACATGCAAGAGAAAACATGTTACTTTCATTAAATTAAAAAATAATTTCATTTTTACAGTTTAGTATGTACATATACCTGTTTACACACTAGTTCCTTTTGAAATGTTTATTTTATTATAGTTTATAATATTTTGAAGTAGTGCCTTATATGTGGTAAGTTAGAAAATAAACCCTTTTATGTTTAATTGTTCATTTAAACAGTGTTTCAGCTGTGCAGATGTTTGATGTGACGTGCTTGAGAAACTTTTGAGTTGTATCTGATAATTTGTCTTTCATTTTAATATCTATGTTGTTTAAAATGTAACCGTCATAATGACTGCCGGCGGTGGTTTTAGGTATGAGTATAACCGCGGCAGTTCTAGTGTTAATCAGATTTTCAGTGATGTAATTTATCTTCTCCTTAAAAAAAGTCCTTTGAGTAAACGACAAGAAGCGAGGCTTAGCACTGCTGCTTATCGTAAGGATTATTCAGTGGTCTCCAGAGTAATCTTCAACCTAATTAGCACAACTTTACAGCATTCTGCAGTGTAGAACAAAGACAAACACAGCAGTTCAAATGAAATACATCTGTGTTCATCTCAATCTGAATATTATAAAAGCATTCCAAGCACTGGTTCTGTTATTAAGCAGTAACAGAATTCCATAATAACTATTCAATGTAGTCTATTTATTAAGAATCTTTATTTCCAAAAAGGAACCTGTTAAACTAAACATATCTTCAGTTCTGGAACACGTAAAGTGAGGGTAAAACTAAGCATGTCCTTAGCATAACTGTACCACAAGTCAAAGAACAGCAGCAGAAACAGAGCTGAACTGGACAAACAAAATAAAGTCAGGTTTAAAAAAAAAATCTTAATTTGAGTAGGTGCCCACAGGCCCACACTCTCTGTATAAAACGATTTGGAGGGCTCCAGAGTGGCACATCTGGTAAAGGCGCTACGCTTGAAGTGCAGCATGGGCCCTATAGCCTGGACGTCGCCAGTTTGAGTCTGGGCTATTCCACTGCCTACCATGGACGGGAGCTCCCAGGGGGAGATGCACATTTGGCCGAGCTCCATGGCTGGGGGGGGGGCTTAGGTCAGACAGGGCGTCTGCAGGCTCACCACGCATCAGAGACCCCTGTAGTCTGGCCAGGTGCCTGCAGGCTTGCCTGTATGCTGCCCAGAGTTGTGTTATCCTCCAACACTGTAGCTCTGAGGTGGCTGCAGGGTGGATCTGCGTTATGAAAAAAAAAAAAAAGCTGTCTGCTGACGGCACACGCTTCGGAGGATACCGTGTGTTTGTCTTCGCCTTCCCGAGTCAGTGCAGGGATGGTAGTGGTGAGATGAGCCTAAAAATAATTGGATATTCTAAATTGGGAAAAAATTATAAGAATAATTGGCAACTACTACATTTTCTTAAATAAATAAATAAATAAATAAATAAATAAATAAATAAACATAAACAGATGTTTTCTATGAAGCAGTACCAAATGAATCCTTAAAAAAAAAAAGAAAAAAAAAGTTGTTATTCCAAGGGTAGTGTATACAACCCTTCTTTTCCCCACCTTCCTTCTGAGTGGACTGAGTAAACCTCACTCCCCGTGGATTCACATAGTCCATGTCATGTGCCGAGGCAGCATCCGACTGATCGGCCAGCGAGTCTCGGTCCTCCAGCACCTCAGGAATGGACTCCACCGAGGCGGACTGAGTTCTCTCAACCCTGGGACCTTCATTCTGAGAAGACAGATATTCATTATTATTAAACAGCAACAACAACCACCTACAGCACCACCTGCCAAGGATATAAATCCCACTGCAGAGGTGTCAGCAGCATCCCGAGCATGTACAGCCATGGCCAAAAGTGTTGCAACACCGTATAAAATTAAATCATTTTGCTTCATAAAGTCAAATGAAACCTACTGAATAATGTTACATTAATATATTGAATTGCACACCACTTTGTAGGTTTTCCATATACTATAAAACTGGCAGAAATGGAAAAATCAGACATTTTCTAACATGAAATACTGTACTACTATTATGGCTTCCGGTAGATTTTTGCAATATCATTTTGTAGTTTCTTTGATTACATGATGATAAATAAAATGTTCATAAAGTTATTTAGATGATGTAAAACTTTTGGCCACAGCTGTAGATAATTGCACATTGGAACAACTGTCCGTGCATATTGTCATCAAAACTAAACAATTGGATCCCAAAGTACAACCTTCATTTGCTCAGTCAAACGTGTGTCAGGACTGAAAAGTACATACTACATTTACAGTAAGTGGTAATGTCTTGTAAAAACTAAA